>NW_010328023.1:8202-11734 GCF_000700745.2 Antrostomus carolinensis | reverse complement strand
CACCCACTTTGTGGGTGTGGGGGGCAGTTTCTGAGTTCAATAAATGCTGCACAAAAGTGCTGCAGTTTCCCCCTCTGCACCTGGTTGTGTCTCTGCTCTGACCCCAAACCCAAGCAAGAGGGAAGCCAGGACAACGACCCCTTCCCCTGCCCTGGCACGCACGTAAACCAGCACCGCCGCGTCTTTGCGCTGTGGGTTGCAAATGTGGATGCTCCATCTCTTCTGGGCAATGATTAGTATTTTTTTTAACATTTAGGGAGTTATCCAAAGCCAACATTTAGAGCCCAGCCAGGCTGTGGGAGGTCAGTCCCGCATCCTGATGGATGCAGAGTCCCAGCAGTTCCACAAGGCAGTGGAGGTGTCAGCCCGTGGCTGAGCATCCTCATCCTGGGCCGTGGAAGGGCCACACTCCTTTCACTGAATATTAGTGAGAGGAAGAGAAATTCCTGCTCTGTAACACAATGTTCAGACCAGAGAAACCTCTAAGATTCTCCATTTTACACATCAGAGAGGATTTTACTGCCTCCTGGGTGCTCCTCTGTCCTGTTGGGTGATAGAACCATGGGTGCCAGCAGCAGGGTGGTGTCGGTCTCCAGGCCACGGCAGCCAGCACGGAGGAAATGTCTCAGATTTGGGAATTCAGTGTTCCTCGGGCTTTGTCCCCAGTTCTGACTGCCAGGTGCCTTCAGAAAGCCCAGAGCAGCAGAGCTGGGTGTGCACGCTGCAGGCAGCGGTGAGAAAGCTGGAGTAGCTGTGTGGTTACAAATGGGGGTGTTGGTTACCTGGGTAGTAGGTTCTCAGGCACTGGAAGGGGTTGCCCAGGGCAGTGGTGGAGTCCCCATCCCTGGAGGGATTGAAGAGTCGTGAGGACATAGAGCTGAGGGACATGGGTTAGTCGGGGACTTGTCAGTGTTGGGTTCATGATGGGACTCGATGATCTCCTCCAGTGGAGGCGTTTCTGTGGCTGTGCGGTTGCTGCGAGGGCCCACGAGGTGGCAATAGCAGGACACCGCTCCCTGCTCGGACACGGCTCCCGCGGAGCGTTTCTGTCCGTCTTTTTGTCCTTTAAAACAAAGAACTTCTATTGAAGATTGGGGGGGTCCGAAAGTTTCTTGCAACTGGTAATTTCCACTTGGTCGATCTCTTAACTGGGAAGAAAAAGTGTCTGGTACGTCACTGGTAAAAAATCAGGACAAATTCTACTGAGAGCGAGTGCTTGGTGCCAGTCCAGAGCACCAGAGTGTGCACAGAGACCTACCTGGGTGTCACCAGTCACCCTTTTGCTGGAGGTGCAGCGTTCTCCTGCTGACTTCCCTGGTACCAGAGCTGTAGCTGGTGTCTCTGGGGTAAGGGCAGGGTTAGGAAGGATGTTACATCTTCTCTGACTCTGCTTTACCGCTCGTGCTTTCTTGTTGTCGTCTAGTTTTTGTCAATTCACTGAGTCTGCAGCTGGTAGTAAGCGAAGCCCCATTCTCACCTAGATCTTTAATGTCTGCAATGGGAATAAGGATGATAAAACTCTCGGGATAATGAGGGTTACACTGCTGATCCACCTCAGGAGACACTCTCCACCCCAAGCATACGAGGTGCTCTGTGTTCAGCACCACTGCTGGCGATAAAGCAAAGCTCGAAGGGTGTGAGTGTCCAAAGCTCGACGGGCAGAGGGTTGGGGCCAGGCTCAGCGTGTGCACGTGCGAAGGAGGGAGCAGTGGGGCCTCCCAAACACAAAAGGAGATGGGGATGGAGGAGCAGTTGGATCTTGAATCCTTTGAATCATAGAATCATAGAATGGTTTGGATTGGAAGGTACCTTAAAGCTCATCCAGTTCCAACCCCCCTGCCATCAGCAGGGACACCTTCCACTAGACCAGGTTGCTCAAAGCCTCATCCAACCTGGCCTTGAACACTTCCAGGGAGGAGCAGCCACAACTTCCTTGGGCAACCTGTTCCAGTGTCTGACCACCCTCACAGTGAAGAACTTCTTCCTAATATCTAATCTAAACCTTCCCTCTTTCAGTTTAAACCCATTTCCCCTTGTTTTGTGAGCATTATGGTCAGAAAAACCCAAGGATTTGGGAATACCAAGTGGGTTTGTGTAAGGAAAAAAACCCGTGAGGGCAGCCTACGCCACGTCCTGACCCCAGCTGTGTTCAGCCCACCTGCCTGGTGCTGTTACCAAGGGTGGACAGGAGCTCCCTGAGGACGGCTGGTCCCTAGAACATGGTCCATCACCATGCTGCTGAGTAGGTCGAGCAGAGAGAGGAGTGTGGAGGTTTCACTTGGCTGGCAGACAAACACAGCCGCTCGCTTGCTCTCCCCTGCCCAGGGAACAGGGGAGGGAATTGGCAGGGTTAAAGTGAGAAAACTTGTGGGCTGAGATAAAAACAATTTAATAATTGAAATAAATGAATAATTAAAATAATAGTGATAACAGTAATAGTGAAATATGCAAATGAGTGACGCACAGTGCGATTGCTCACCACTCACCACCCCCTGGCCAATGCCCAGCCTGTCCCCACCTGGTGATCCCGAAGAAGAGACAGTCCTGAAACCATAATCCTGGAAGAGCGAGGCTGAGCGACCCCTGAGAGAATCCCCCACTTTCCACTCAGCCATCATTAATACACTGAACATGACAGGATATGATCTGGAATATCTCATTGGCATATCCAAATGCCAATTTGGGCTTTGCTAATTACTATGCTTCCCCCCCACCCCCAGTCCTTTGCACTTTCAAACTAGCAAAACACAAAGTCCTTGGACTCCCAGCAACAACTAAGAACATCACTATGTTATCAACACTCTTCTCATAACAAACCCCACACTGAAACCAAAACACAGCTATTCTGGCTGCTAAGAAGGAAATGAACTCTGTCCTAGTGAAACCAGGATGAGGGGGAACACCTGCACTGGTGGGCACAGGGCTGTGAACAGCCCATCTTGCCTCCCAGCAACATCCCCTGCCCCCCAACTTTTACAAGGCAGAAGGATGAATTAATCAGGTGCTGTCAAAGACGAGGTACACGGCAAGCTGCTCAGTGAATGGGGGCTACAGCGCCCTGACGATGTGCAGGGGCGCGGGCTGAGCTTTGGGTTTTGTGCTCCAAGAACATTGATTGTGCTAAAACTCCTCCAAAACCACCGCAGTGCACTGGCAGGAGGCACCACTCGAAAGTGCTCCCTATCAAAGTTTGTTCCCAAACTTCTTTAATACAAATAAGTCGTGGTCGCCACAGCTCCAGGCTGAAGCACTCGTTTAGTTAAATGCTGGGCAAACTGGGATTTTTATAAAC
This sequence comes from Antrostomus carolinensis, assembly GCF_000700745.2. Taxonomy (NCBI): domain Eukaryota; kingdom Metazoa; phylum Chordata; class Aves; order Caprimulgiformes; family Caprimulgidae; genus Antrostomus; species Antrostomus carolinensis. Next base: position 8,442 of record NW_010328023.1, on the reverse strand, counting down.
GCAGAGCAGAGACATGAACTATTCAGACCAAAATCTAGCAGTTCTAGGAGTTTTCCCCCCAGGACACCTCAGGGTTTAGGGGAGGGCACAGCGTTCACCTCCTCCCTTACTGCTGCTGGGGCTGGTTCCTGCCAGGAGGGAGTTTTGGGCTTGGGCTCCAGGAGAGGTGTGCTGAGGAACCCAGCAGCTCCGTAGCTGTGCTGAGGAACCCAGCAGCTCTGTAGCTGTGCTGAGGAATCC
>NW_010328023.1:0-7857 GCF_000700745.2 Antrostomus carolinensis | reverse complement strand
AGCAGGAAGAAGTGGGATGGTTGTTGGTCTCTTGTTGGTCTCAACAAGCTTCTTTCATCCCACTGAACACAACCCTCGTGGCCAGGCTGCGCATGGCTGTGTCTGTGTGAAGAGCTGGGAACTGGTTTGCTTCAATGCTGGGATGAAGCATTTCCTTGAGATCTCTCCCTGCACGGCTGTGGATGAACAGGAGGCGCTCGGAAGCCACAGATTGTGGGTGGCAGCCTCCGTGGTTCCCACCTGACCCCAGCTCCTCTCTGGGTTTCTCTTTCAGAGCCAGGATTTGGCAGCTGGATTTGACTTGACTGTCCCAGCAGAGATTGAAGCTTCAGGGCTGCCTGTCTGGCACTGGTGGGGTTTGCCATGGGCTGGTACCCAGCTGCTGGCCCAGTTCCTCCCATCACAGCTGGCAGATGGTGCTGGTGGGACTCCTCAGTGCCAGGAGGTTAACTGAAAGGCATCTCCTCTCATGCCTCGTGGGTGTCCAGCCCAGAAAGCCTGAAAGCAGGCGGTTATGAGAGTCCTGGAGTGACGCTAATATTTTACTTTTATGAACAAATATTTGCAACCAAGCCAAAGTCAATTGCCAGCTCTGTTGGGAGGGAGGATCAAGCATCTGAGGAAGATCCCAATTCTCTTCTTGGTTCACTGTACAACCTTGCAAATAATGACAATATTGGCCCCAAATGGCCTGGGATGAGGTATTGGTGGCTGTTGTTGATTAACGAGCAGGATGTGTTTCAGACTCCAGAAGGGTTGCTCCCTCCAGACCTCGCACTGGCCCTCCCTCTGGCCGGTTCTTACCTAGTGACTCCGAGCAGACTCTGCTGACGTGGGCAGTCAGGTTTCCTTGCTGGCTGTGCAGGAACAGGCAGCCCTTGCTGTCTCTTAGAAGAATGTGGCTTGCACAAACTCTATCAAAGTGCCTGGTGTCACAGACGTGGCCGTGCAATCGTCACAGCACATCCTGCCACTCCCCTGAGAACAAAGATGTTTTTGCTGCTTCAGGTCAGCTCAAGAACCCACAAAATGTGGGGCTTTTCCCCCAAGTAGGTGCTCCAAGTGACCCCTAAACTAGACAACTAAGGTAGATGTGTGACATCAGGTGACCAAACATCCCAGGTTGCATCTCCAGGCTGTGGAGCTCATCCTAAAGGCTGTGGGATAGCACGTGCTGGAGGCTGAGTGCCCACAGCTCCCTCCCTGCTGGGGATGTTTGTCCTCCTGGGACGGCACTGGGGAATTTGCTGACTCAACTGGGAGTGATGGGAAGGGGGTACAAAGACAGAGTGGTCCAGAGTGGGGGAACTGCAGAGCAGCCAAGTCTGGGGAGAAGGTTAGCAAAACTGTACTGTTCATCTTTAAAAGCTCGAGGCAGTCGGAGGTTTTGGGTTGTAAACTCTGCTCTGCTTCTGCCAGTGCCGTTCCAGTAACGCTCCTGCACAGCTCTGCGCCCAAAGTGGGAGCAACAGGAAAATTTGCACAAAGTTGACTACAGGATTGGTCCTGTGGGGAAAAGTAACTCGGAGTGCTGTTGTGCTGTTGGTCCCATCACTGCACTGGATAAAGTCGGAGGTTTCTGACTGATTTCTGACTGATTTCTGACTGATTTCTGACTTTCTCTGAAGTTAGTTCAGAGAGTTTGACAAAGCTTTGAGGGCAGCTTGAACATGAGACAAAAGAAGAAGAGTTAGACAAGAAAAGCCCAGAGCAACGATTGCCCGAGCACACAGGCTTGGGGCTGCTTCACTTCCACAGGAGAAAAGAGTTTTACAGACCCAGGCTGGGGGCCCAGTGGGGTTTGGCCTTGGGACACAGTCCTTCCTCTGCTCTGTGCCACCATCCAGTGCTGGGAGAACAGCTCTTTACACCTCCCACTCACAGCCCTGCAGCTCTGGTGGGCTGTGAGGAGCGGGGGTACCCCAGCCCTGCAGTGCCTGCTTGTGGGTCCCCCTCTCTGGGGATGGGAAGGGGCCTTTGCTGGCTGGAGGAGAGCAGGGTCCTGTGCTGTGACCCACCTCAGAGCCCCCGCCACAGCGCCTGAGGAGGGCCCCTGACCCCCGGCAATCCCTGCTCGTGGGGATATTGAGTTTTCTGTTTGTTTTGCGAGTGTAATTGGCCAAGACGCTGTGAAGGGAGGAGAGAGCGCTCAAGGGAGAGGTGCTAAAGAAATAGGAAAACATTATTAACAGTGTTTTAAGTTGGCAGTTTCTCTTATTAGTACTTTTATGGTGGAAAGAAGCCACTTTCGGTCTGTGCAGTTGCACTGGGCTACCACATCCAGACCCCTGCAGATACCCACACAAACGGCTGTGCCGTCTTGCGCATCCCCTCGGCATCACCTCTCTTTCTGTTCCAAGCCATGCAGCGCCTTCCTGGCTTGCAAATATCCTCTGGCTTCTTGTGCCTTGCTGCAAGGAAAATGCAAAGGGGGAACCTTATATGAAGTATGGGGAGGGCGATCCTCATCCAAGGCAGGTGTTGGATACAAAGGAAGATCACAGAATCATGGAATGGTGGATCTGGAAGGGACCTCAGGAGATCATCCAGTCCAACCCCCCTGACAAAGCAGGTTCCCTACATTGCACAGGAAAGCGTCCAGGTGGGTTTGGAACATCTCCAGAGATGGAGACTCCACAACCTCTCTGGGCAGCCTGTCCCAGGGCTCTGTCACCTGTCAGATGTTTGAGAGGAGAAGGGGGACACCAAATGTGGGATGTGACCAGCTGAAGGACAGTGCCACGGAAAAAGGGAGGCAGTGCCTGCATGGAGGGCTCTGCTGTTGTCAACTCCAAGCATTCAGAACATCTGCCTCCACACCAAGAAAGAAATCAATAGCGTCATATTTTGAGAAAGGATTATTTTAAACAACCCTATCTATGGTTGGGAACTTCTTCCTCTGCTCCTGGGCAATAAGCATCTAGGCTTCTTGCAGCTCACATTTCCCAGCCTGTCATGGGGTCAAACATGGAGTGATGGAGTTCAATGAGAAATCAGTCTCATGATTGCAGGAGCCTGGAGAGGAAAAACCCAAACAAACCATAAAATGGGGAAAAAAAAGAAAGTGACAGTTATTCCCAGGTCCCTGATAACATCACCAGAGGTGGCAACTGCTGGACTTCACAAAAAGCCTCTCTGAACTTTAGGGTCAGCCTCAAACAACGGCAGCTCTTTCCTTTGTCCATTTGTTCCCGCATGCCTGGGGAGTGACGTGTGGCTGATTCTGACTGCCTGGGTGATGGCTATCTCTGCCCAGCTCTCGGATCCCAAACAGACCCTGGACTAACCTTGTCTGTGTTTCAAAATCCCACCATGGTCTGGATGGAGGTGCTGGTTCACTGACGATCTGTCTACACGAAGTTCTGCCTGCACTGGAGGGAGTGGATTCTCCTGGAACCCTGCAGATGTGTTATTCAACTGGCAGCATGTTCTTGAATGTCCCTGGCTGTTCCCACCCCCAGGAGCATCCATGTGATGTCATTTTCTGCTCCTGACAGTGCTGCACCCTGATCCCTCCAAACATCTGCACCAAAGCAGCAAGGTACCCTGGGGGGTTTTGTGCAGGCAGTAGAGGCACCAGTGCAGGGATGGAACCAGATCTCCACTCTCATGGGGGCAGGTGGGAAGCAACCTGGGATTTCAGGAGTCCATTCCTCAGCCCCTACCCCACAGGAGTATTTTTCTTCTCTTTTCTCTGTATTCCATGGAAATAGGATGGTTTTTTCCCATTGCAGCTGGGTGAAGCTGTGAGGCCTCTGGAGACAGGCAGTGGGGAAGGGTTTGCGGGTTGCCCAAGGAAGTTGTGGATGCCCCCTCCCTGGAAGTGTTGAAGGCCAGGCTGGATGAGGCTTTGAGCAACCTGGTCTAGTGGAAGGTGTCCCTGCTGATGGCAGGGGGGTTGGAACTGGATGAGCTTTAAGGTCCCTTCCAACCCAAACCAGTCTGGGATTCTGTGATTCTAAGATCTCCAGGGAAAACCTCATGCAGTGCACTTGCTGTTTGTCAGACACACACATCTCAACCAAAGCAAACCCCCCCTAATGAAAGGAACCCTTGTCACTCCACGAATAAAGCTCCCTGCTAGCAGAAAGAAAGGGATAAGTCTCCTGCCATGGACTTACCTTAACTGGAGCAGGCTGCGTGCTCCCATGAGGACACAGGTGTCGAAGGGCTCTGTCCCTGGACACCTCTGGGATCACAGTAACTTTTCTTCCTGCCCCTTTTTCCCAGGAGCTCAGGAACAGGCTGGCCATTTTCAGCCAGACTTGACAGAGATGTCCCGGAGGTAGTTCTTTCTCTTGCAGGCTTGAGAGAATTCAGGCTACTGGAAGAAAAAACCTCCTCAGTGCCTCTGCTGAGGGCTGCCTCAACAGTACTAGACACTGGAGATTCCACGTGAAGGAGCACAGCCTTAAACACACTCTATCCAGGGAAGAAGCTTTGATCTAACCTCTGGCTCACTGTGAAAGTAGGAAACTCACTTCTGGCACCCACACACCTACTTATATTCACTTGGTTGATTGTTTTAAATGACAAAAGAGCTTTTCTCGGTCTCTATTTGTCATTAGAGCTGTCTCTGGCTTCTTGGAGGAACCATCTGAAGGTGTAACAGCAGCACACACCAGTTCTGTGCCTGACCAGCCTGGCCAAACCCTGCAGCACAGCAGGGAAGGAAATCGCTGCCCAAAGACCGCGGCAAGACGAGGAGCTGCGGGGAGAGCGGGGGAGGCATCCCAGCGTCCTGGGCAGGAGAGCATCACCCAGGAGGTCAGGACTGTCCACTCAGGACCAGGACTGGAAGGGTTTGGAGAGGGGTGGCTGGAGAGAAGGGAGAAGGCTGAGTAATGGCCAAGTTAACCCTTCACATGCTGGCATTTTCCAGGCGGTGAGCCAAATGACTGCTCGGGAAGATGTATATAACACATGTCTGCAGTCTCCAAAGGGTTATTAACTGTGCAATAATGGCCACGAAACTTGGCTTCCTCGACGTACATTTAAAATTGCAAAAAAAATCAAACATGAGTTTCAGAGGGGGAGAAAGGCTTGTTTCCTAGAAACTGCAGGGCCAAATCCACTCTCTGTGATGGTGAGAGGAGGTGAAACATCACCCACCCACCCCCCAACACGGGCTGAGGGCAGGGGAGAAATGCAATCACCACAGCCCCCTCACGTTATCCTTATCAGTAACAATTTCCAGCCATTTCTGAAAAGCCCATGGTGTTAAAATAATAAAGAAAGTCTGTGTCTCACTGGAGCTTTGGGATTCGGATTCAATAAAAACACTGCTGCTTCTAAGACAGCTTCCCCTTTTGTTCTGTGGGGGCTCATCCCCTCGCTCCTGGCTCCAGCCCTTGCCAACACCAAGGTCTGCCTGTGACGTTGCCCCTGTTGTGGGGTGTTGCAGTCTCTTGGGTCCCTGCCCAGAGACGTTCTGCAACCCTGTGATGCTCAGCAGCCACCAGCCCTACCCTGCTGCAGTCTGTGCTGGCCAGCCCAGCCGCTGAGCCAGCCCTTCCACCCAGTAAGTTACAGGCTTCTCTTTATTAGTGCCCCTCTTCCCCCATAAACTATTAAATTTATTCTATCTCTGTGTTGTTATTATTATTTTGGCAGAGGATTTTGGAAGGTGGGAGAAGGGATCTACTAAAAAATTAAGCAAACCTGAGCCCCCTCGTCAAACCCTTTCGAGGGGAGAGATGAGGTACCAGCCTTGGTCCCTCAGCAAATGAAGACGGCTGGTGGTCTGGGTTTAAACACGACTGCTTGAGGCTCAGGCCAGATTTGGCAGCTCACAAATCAAATTGCCTCTTGGTTCTCAGGAGTGGAGCATTGCCACGGGTGGAAGAGCTGTGGTGGAGCTGCTGCCCAGAGCTGCTGTGCCAGCCAGGGCCCTGGCCTTGGAGGGAGGCACTGAAATTGCTGCTTCACAACAGGTCAGGAGAGAAATTCAGGCTCTGAGGTTTTGTTTCAACCATGTTACGTTACACTATTGACATACAAGACAGTCTCAAATGGAGTTTGTGTCTCACTGGAATGGGTTCTGGATCAAGTGCTTTAGTAACTCACTTCTTGTTAGAGCGCAGACTGAGTCCTGGAAGAGGCAGGAAAACACAGAGATACTGAATCTCACCTGTTCTCGTGTTAAGAGAGCAAATTTGAGCCGTGGGTCTGGGCTCCACTCAGATTTTGTCTGCCAGGAGCTGGTTGCTGGTCCTCAGTTTCGCTCTTGCTGCTGAGTGCTGGTAACATCCTCCAAGTGCCACCACACCGGACAGATGAGGAGCTTCCCCAAGACAACTGCAGGAGGTGGATCATCTGCATGTGCTTGTGTCTGCATGGTGCTGCAGAGGCCCTGAGCAGGGCAGGTCTTTCCAAGGTGCTACACCAGCCTGCCCTGAGCCACAGGGTGTTCCACCACACCCAGGAAGGGCACAGCCGGAGGGGTGAAGGGGTGGAGGCAGCTCTAAGGTTCTGTCTCTCAAACAGCCTCTCTCCTTGTCACAGGAGCAGATCTTGAAGAAAACATGGTTCTCGTTGCCTGTCCAATGCCTGAAAGAGAGAAAATCACAGAATCCCAGACTGGTTTGGGTTGGAAGGGACCTTAAAGCTCATCCAGTTCCAACCCCCCTGCCATCAGCAGGGACACCTTCCACTAGACCAGGTTGCTCAAAGCCTCATCCAGCCTGGCCTTGAACACTTCCAGGGAGGGGGAAAGTGTTAAGCCGCTCATCTCTCCCATCAGTCCTTTTCCTGGATTCAAACAGCCCTTTTCTTAGTACTGCCCCAGTTATCTGCCCTCGCAGGGATGAGAATCCAGATCTAATTCCCCTCTCCTGCGACTCGGAGCCGTTACCGCTGTTAGTAGGACTCTGGACACTTCTCCTGTAAGTGCTGCACTGAGATCTGCCAGAGTCATTCACACTCTTTTATGGGTCTTCCTTTGAATTCTTCTACAATTTCAGTAACAAAGTTGCAGATTTTTGCAGCAGTTTTAAGTTCTAGGACACTGCTCTGCTGGGCCACAGCAAGTTGAAAGCTGCTAACACATCAGGTCTTTACTGCTTTCCACGAGTCAGCCATGCCAGGAGCAGAGGATCTGGTCCAAGGCCCACCAAATGCAGCGGAAATCTTTCTCCTCTTGGAAATCACTCTACTGCTTTCAACAGCCCTTGGACCGAGCTGACTTCTCCTGACCCCTGGGCAGCTGAGGACACGCAGGACGTGGCCCAACCATCAGGTAGGAAGGAGCTCTCCTGGCTGCAAAGATCTCAGTGAAAATGGGAATTGGTTGCACCTGGGTGAGGATTGGAGTGTCCTTCACACACGGAGTGGTGAGGGAAAGGGAGCTGGCAGGTGGCTTCCTCCTCTTCTTCTCCTCCCAAACTCTTGATCAACCTGTCCTCCCTGCTTTAAATCAGTGTCTCTCTCTTGCCCACTACCGTAAAAATCAATTTTTATATCTCCTGAGCTTTGTGTGCTTGGTTCTTGTTTTCACCTGTGTTGAGTGCTACCAGGAGGACGTGAGACTGTTGCCTAAAATCTTTGTGCTCTCCTATATTTGCCAACTTAATTTTTCTCCTGGTTTTCTGAGTGCTGAGATCAGTATTTCAGACAGGGCTGGAAAAGACTGCGGGGAAGGAAAGAACAGGTACATTTTTAACAAGACCTTCTGCAGCAGTGTCAAAATTCTTTTAGTGACCAAGCAAAGGATGGGCGGAAAACGTGACGGGGGAGATCAGCAGTTGGCTGCTTTTCCTCAGCCCTCCCGTGCCTCTTGCGAGGGTATTTCCAAGGGTTCTTGGTACCAAAGAGCAGCGGTGGGCTGTGGCAATGGCCACTGCGGGGCATGGGGGGGGT
>NW_010328022.1:32893-40601 GCF_000700745.2 Antrostomus carolinensis | reverse complement strand
CCCCTCACGGCCTCGGCATCCCCTCACAGCCTCGGCATCCCCTCACGATCTCGGCATCCCCTCACGGCCCCACCATCACTCACGGCCTCGGCTTCCCCTCACGGCGTCGGCATCCCACACGGCCTCGGCATCCCTCACGGCCCCGCCATGCCCTCACAGCCCTGGGCACCTCCCCAGCGGAGGCTTGAAATGCACAAGATGAGAGCTGAAACTACTGAGCCAACCTTCCATCACGTTTGGATCCAGCTGAGAGGGAAATAAAACAGACTGCGTCCTGGGTACATGGCCGTCTGCATGAGGGGAGGCTCATGTCACCCACAGCAGGTCACACCGCTGCTGCTCCGTGCCCAGCCCCAGCAAGGCAGTGGGGGGATTTTATCTGCCCAACACCGCTGCAGGCCCTCACACGACGATGAGCCAAAGCTCACACAGAAAAGTAATTTTGCAGACTTTTGGCCATTTTGCTCACTGAGATCCCAGGAGGCTCATGAAGATTCCTTTCCCAGGCAGACGTTCACCAGCAGTGTAACCACTTGCCAGAGGAGGCTTGACAGAATCCCATCCCACTCAACCTAGCTGGCTCGGCTACTTAGGTAAGTTTATGTAGTTTACTAAAGTGCACTTAAGCTACAGTAGTCAAGAAAATGCCACTGCAGTTTAAATGTGGATAATAATGGGAGTTAAGGTCTAACAGGGAGGGTCAAGTTGAAAATACACATTGATTTGTCTTCCAACCCGTTTTAAATTGCCCAGTACAGCTTTCTCGCTAGCACAGGTATACCCTCTCTGTACCATATGATAATATATTTAATAGCAACAACTTGTTTTTAATCAGTCACATAATAAATTATCAAAAAGGACCCAGAGCAGGCAATAACAATACAGAAAACTCTTCTGGCAACACTTCCCCCTCCCCACAGCGATAATTGTTTCATAAGGAAACATCACCTGGGAGAATGCTGCAGAATTAGACTTTGAAGAAGTCTAATTTGGAGAAAGCGTGCTCCTTGCCCTGGGTACATGTCTTCACCAGGGATGTATAAAACAGAATGAAGAAAAGTCAGCTGTCTTATTTATTAGGCATTATGTTGCTGGCACTGCCAAGGAAAATTGAAACGGGAAGAGTTCACCACCGAGTTGTCAGCAAAATGAATGTTCTCAACAACAGCAAAGATATTTTGTCATCTTTGAAATAAACTATTTGTGCTAAGTGGAAATCAATGGAGAGAAGTTTCCGTGCCTGCGCTGTTGTGTATGTATTCCAATCTGCACAAGTCAGTCCTCCAAATGCCGACAATCCTCTTTTAAGATATACCTCAATGGTAAAGAATTAAGATTCTCTTTATTACCCCATCATGGAAGGGCCCTGTCACCCTTCCTTGGTGCAGTGTGGTGCTGTATTTTCCTCTCGAGACCAATATAATGAGGCTCCCTTTCTGACAGGCTTTCTAAGCCTTGTTCCGGAAAGCAAATGCTCATCAGACCGACTTAGTTCCTGACATTCAGACAGCCCCTTTCACCTTCTCTTTGGCTTGCCTTGTTGGCTAGAAAAGCTGCCTTTTAGTGCAGACAGACTTCTTTTGGGTTCAATTTTCCCAGCACCTTCCCTTGGACTTTACACCAGGTATATCCTCAAGTCACCTTCACATACTCTGTTCATACACCCTTTCCTATTCCTCTTTTTCTTTCCCTTTTCAGCTCCCCTCCCCCCCCCGCCCCATTTTGTTAATAACAGAAACCTCATTTAGAAGCTCTTCTATTAACAAATAAGCCAGATGTGTTTCATTCCTATTAAAAATAAAGAAGGACCAAATGTGGAGAAGGTCAGGCTTTGTCATCGCGGACAGCAGTGTGGTGTTATTCATTGCAAAACCATCCAAGTGTATCAGGAACTTAACAAACAAACAGGAATAAGCTCTCATGTAAATACTGGAAATAATCAGGGTTTATGGTTAACATGGATATTTGGTTTGCATCTATTCTTATTTTATTACTATGATTGTTCATTACAAGTAATCAAACAGCATTAAAAATGAAAAACATCTGAATGGTTAACGCTACATAATAGAAACAAATCTTGAAGCTGTAAGCTATGGAAGTGTGCTGTTATATCTGCTGCAGATTTAGAGCTGGGTTTTGTGTGCAAAGAAAGGCATGATGCAGGTCATTTTACAGATAACATTTGTCTTGAATATTTACCCGTACGGAGAAGATAAATGTAGGATTTACAGAAACTTTCATTCTCTGTGAGCATTATCGATCCTCTTGGCTGAAGCAATAACAGCATGGACATCATACAAGTGATATGGCAAGTCACTAGTAATCATATTACCTGGCTCCTTGACCTGAATAAAATTGTATTTGGAGTAAAAAGGGATGAGTTACCAAAGGTGACCTCGTCTAAAACCTGATGAAATTACTGACATGACTTCTCTGCTTCCCCATGTTACAAATGATTGGTAGGTAGGGAAAAGTGCTCTTACTTTTCAGGGCAGACAACTAGTGTTCTGCCTTACCCTGCACCCCGTGGCCACTGCCGGCTCCTGCTGCTTCTTGCAGTCCACGAAGCAAAGTAATATGGGGGCTGCTCTGACTCTCCCCACTGTCATTCAGCTCTTCAGTAAAATGACCCATGGTGGAAATGTGTTTTCTCCAGAGCTGGAAAGAGAGGGTGTGCATGTGTAAGAAGGCGGTCCCGCCTTGGTTTTTAACAGAAAAGGTATAAAACAGCCTTTTGAAACAAATGGGTTTCTTTTTTGTTAATTTATTTTCTTCCTTTTGAAATTTGAGAAACTTCACTGCTGCCTCGCTTGCCAAAATATCTATCTTTATATATATATATGTAAAAATCTATATTTTTATATATATTTTATATATATATATGTATCTTGTATTCTCTTGCATGACTTTTTCAGTTTTTAATGATGATTTTCCATATCTTTTATCATCTATCTCCAAATCTGCTTCTATTTCCATTGAAGTCTATGGAGTTTTGGTATTTACGTCCATGGGACATAGGTCATGCCGTTACATAATTTTTGTAATTCTTAAATTCATCTCTGCTCTCAATTTGAGAAGCTGCAGCGTGCTGTAAAATGAAGACTGTTAAAATTACCTTGTACACACCTTTATAGATAATAATAAATTACAAGGCACTTCCCCTCTGATTATTATTTGTGAAACTGATGTGTTTACAAATATAAAGCAGTATTTGAAAAAAACAAATACTCTAACAAATAATTGACTATACAGAAACAGTGCATTGTTCATTATTCTCAACTGAAAAAAATAAGCCTCCTACTAATTAAATGTCTAGAAGTATTTTACTTCTGTACCTAGAATCCCAGTGAAACAACCTTGCAACTTGAACACAAAGTTCAAGTCTTTGGTTTGCCAGTAATTTTACTTTGAAGTCAAAGAAATATATTCTTTTGTCATGAAACTACAGACTGATAAGCATGAAGAGTGGTGAAATATGAGTTGTATCAGACTGCACTCTGTGAAAACACGTCTTCATAACGCTAATTTTTTTTTGTCTAGATGATTCATCAGTATGGCATTTTCTTCTCATTCAAAAAGGACAGTGAATTTTCTGCAGACTGAAAAATCCTGCCAGTGTCGTGCACAGGTGGCAACCTTTTCTCTTACAAAGCTACAAGAAGCTATAATTACACTCTGTTTCCCTTTTAGTAGCAAGCAGTAAGATCTGTGTGTGGCTGCTGTGAAAAAAAGCCAACAGAGAATGTGCATGCATAGTTTTGCATAAGTTTTGTAAACTGAGCGTGAAGTTTGCAAAAACTGTGAACAGCACATTTTGAACACTGAGAGAGCAAATACGTGTTGTGTGATCCTAAAACAGAATTTTTAAAACAAAATTTTTCCCTTTCCAAATCTCTACTCACATTGTCTAGTTCAGCAAAAGAAACAGATGACAAAACTACTAACAGAAAGAATCCCTTTTCTCCTCCTCTTTCACTCCCTTGACATTTTGAAAGACTTTGGAAGAGATCATTCCTTTCAAATCCATGTTACCAGCTTTTAAACAGCCACTGCAGCTAATGATGAGGAAACCTCGTTAGCCTTGGATCCTTTGGCAGATCTGTTAGGGATGCACTCACCTCTAATCCAAAATTAATACCACAGCTTTTAGGGCCATTCTTCAAGGGAATGGAACAGCTTACCATCACCATAAGGTAATTTTAGGTTAAGTCAAAAATGAAGTAGCTATCAAAATTGTCAAAGCAGCCTCTGAAACATAGGGCATTTGCGGGCATTTGGTGGTTCTGGGGAATGTAGGTTTGGGGAGAGCAGTGAGGCTAAATCCTCATCTTTAGGTTTACATGCTTTACACATTCAGACAAACAAACCATAAATTGTCTTAGATAAGGGAAAACTCAACACAAATTGGACTAGAATCTTGGTAACTGAGGATTCAGCTCAAGGTTGATCTTATCAGTGTATACCTATTTCTGGCTACTGTCTCATCTTCTTTGTGCATGCTTTACTTTCCATCGTTTGTGATGACAGGCAGCTTCCACAAAACAATATTTATTAAGAAAACATCAATATCTAAAACAGAGTTGCACACAGTTGCAAACTATGTTGGAGCGATTGAACAGAAAATAAATTACTTTAACCTAGTATGTAGGCTAACTCCAAAATGTTTTGTTTCATGCTGTGTGACTCTGCTGATAAACACTGCTGGCTGAAAATCTTTATTGTTGTGGAGCTGGTGGTGATTTGACCCACAGTGGGACCATGTGGTCCTGCATTCACTCTCCCCACTCAGTGAAATGGGATGGGAGACACAACAAGGGGGGCACAGGATTAGGAATGAAGGACAGGGACGGCTCACTCACCAGTTATGGTCACGGGCAAAACACACTCAAACTTGGGGAAGAAAAATCAATTTAATTCGTTGCCATTCATCTAAGTAGACATAACAACCACATCTTACAACACCTTCCCCCACCCCTCCCTTCTTCCCGGGCTCAAATCACTTTGCTCCCAATTTCTCTACCTTCCCGTCGCAGCGGCACAAGGGACAGAGAATGGGGTTGCAGCCCGTTCCCCTCTGCCGCTCTAAAAGTCCAGGAACAAGATGTTCCAATGCGAGCTTCCCATGGAGACATGGACCTCTTCGGGCTCAGCTCCTGGCTCCAGCATGGGAACATGCATGGGCTGCAGACTCAGCCCCTACTCTGGGGGTCTACCACCACTCTGGCAGCGAGCGACTCTCGGGGTCCCAATTCCAGTCACACTTGCCCTCAGGCTCAGCTTCTCTGCTCCAACATGGAGTCCTCCATGACCTATATGTGGGTCTCTGCTCCGCCGTTGAATCTCCATGGGCTGCAGGGGACTTCCTTTGGCTTCTTCTACTCCATGTGGTTGAACTGTGTGTGGGTTTCTGTCTTTTCCTCTGGCAATGAAGCTCCCTCTCTGTCTGTCTGTCCTTTGTTTAGGCTGGTGGTCGTCTTTTGTTCAGGTCAACGGCCTCTCCTCCAGCTACCACACCTTCTTCTTTTCAGGACAGTCCTTCCCCTCACAAATATGGATTCAGAGGCATTTCTCTAGTGCTCATAGGCCCAGCCTGGGCTGGGGGGTCTCCACCTTGGAGCCAGGGGAGCTTTTCACTCTCACAAGGTGGCTCTTCCCCCACTACCAAAAGAACACACATACACACACAAACCCAACACAGAGCCTTATGTGTCCATTGTTGGGTTCATGCACTCCTCTAGATTTAGTGATCCCCACTTAGTTTTATAACCCAGCCCCATCTGTCAGTGATATCAATGTACAGTGAGTACACGGGTGTGTGAGAGAGACAAACCTTATAGCCCCACACAGCTTGCTAGTCATATTTGATACAGCGATTAAACAAGAACTACTACATGCATGAGTCTCTTTGTCTAAGCTAGGGAAGCCTGACCTCACTAGCCCTGTCTTTGAAGAGCAACCACAGACCCCCCAGTGTCACAGTGGCGTGCTGCACAGCCCGTGTCTCCAGCATGCAGGGTGTTTGGTCAGGCAGCTGCTGCAGGCCTGGCCCAACTCCCCTGTGTACCCTGCTAAGGACTGCAGATGCACCAACAATTCACCATGCAACTTAAACAACTACCATGGACACAGGAAAAGCAGCAACCCACCCCAGTGCAGGTTCTTATTCACCTAAACCAAGACTTCATTGCTAAGGCTGTTTTGACATTATTTGATTTACGGTTTCTGTCCTCCACACTGTATCCCAGCCACTCAAACCGTACAGCTGGCACAGAAATCGGTTCACTGAGCAAGAGCTTTTTAAAATGACCTTGAGAAATTGATCCCTTCCCTCGAACACAATTCTAATAGGTCCCAATGCATGTGACACTTAACATCCATTTGCTTTTTACCTCGCTTTCTGACAACCTTCCCTCCAGCTCCTTCAGGGGTTTTCTTCCTACCACAAATTGAGACTTTCCTAACAAAGTCTGTGCTGGACTAGAACTTATTCTTTCAGACACTTTGACTTCTCCTGCCATTTGTCATCTATAAATGTTTAGTGAGGAACCTGTGGAATAAAAAAAAAAAAAAAGCTGCAGCAAGCAGAATGCTCAGGGGAAAGAATTTAAATATATGTTTTCTGCTACTCTCCTTCCCCTCCTATCCTATTCTCTCTTGTCATGCAAATGAAGAAAAAAAAAAAAAAAAAGAAGACAGACAACAGTTCCACAACTTAAAAGAATAGATACACTATTGAACTTGAGAGTTTTTTATTTGAAGAGTGGGTTTAATCTAGAAAATTAAGTAGTGATTATGTACATATGTGCAAGTATCATTCATATACATGCCAAAATGCTAAGCCTTAAGTTCCTTCCACGTGCTTGTGCTGAGAAGCAGTTCACCCATCTTCATTTCTCTAAATCTTTTCTCTTTCCAGTGACCATTCCAATTGGTATTCTTTTTTTATTCACATACACAGAAAACCAGCTGCTTTATGCCACCAGTTCTCAACTGCCACAGTTTCCCCCAATGTGAAATTAAATTTCCTTATCTTCTGATTCAATATCAAGTCTAAACCCTGCCCTAGTCCCATTCATTTGAAATAGTCACAGATTTCTCAACAAACAGTTTCCACCATGGCCAGCCACAAATCTGTTTCTGTTGTCCTCAGTCAGTTGTAATGAACGTTGGGAAACAATGGGGACAGCACCACAATGCAAATATCCTCGCTCCTTGTAGCCCTCATGTCCTTTTCATTTCTTTCCATGACTTCTAGAGGACTTTTATCTAAAAATCAGTTCTAAAACTCATGTAAACCTCATTTACAATTACAGTGAAAGGATTCAATAGTAAATATTTTCTTTCATCTTAAATCATTCAGCTAGCTGTCTGGTCAGCCCCAAACATATCAGAAATCCTGAATACCTCTTGCTTATTCTTTCACTTCAAGCCATAATTTTTGTACTATTTTTTAAGACTTTGGTTGACTGTCACACAAAGCCTTATCTAATTGTAAAAGACCTATTAACTTGCACAACTTTTAGCTGTTAGCCTTCTATTCAGCTTGCACCAGAATGAATTCTCCATCTAAGAGCAGACAGGGTAATTTCCACACATTCATTCAAGAAATAAAATATAAAAGTAATTTCATTTCTGATAGTCCAATTCTCACTTTTTTTCTTTCTATTCATACTAGTATTCAGCCTTGTCATTTGCATAACATTGCATT
>NW_010328022.1:18312-32868 GCF_000700745.2 Antrostomus carolinensis | reverse complement strand
TCAAGTAAAGAGACACCATAAAACAACACATTCAGTCCTAGATGCCAACTAAAAACTGAGGGAATCTTTGGATCTAAACCTCTCCAGGGAAATGCAGAATATAATGTTGCAGGGATTGACAAGGGAAGCTGCACCATTTTGGAATGAAATGCTTATAAGAACTGTCATTAACTTTTAAAATTTAAGTTACAGTCATGATTTGGTGTATTGAATATTATTAAAATACTTTGATATGAGAATTATCATACTGTAATGGTCTCAATAATTTTAAATGTTTCTACTTATAATCATTAATTTGATGTTAATAAGCAGAGATTTAAACTGTTTGACCTATAATGACTATCTCACAAAATTTCAGTCACTCATTTTCAAGTATCAAATACACCTCAGGGAAAGTTCTTTCCTAAATTATTTCTGAAAGATAAATTTATGTTAGAAAATGTACTTTAAAAAGTGAAATGAGCTCATTAAGCTTCTGTACGCAAGATACTGGGATCCTACCTTCTTGCCAAGTGAAAACTTACTGATTTACCAATCATCTTTTGAAAAGCACACTGAAGACTAGGTCCATTTTCTTTGTGCTGTACATTTGTATCTGGAATCACCAGGTAATTACTAAAATCTATAAAACAAAAGGCAATAAACACAGTTTGATAATAGACATGTAGGAGAAAGAATTCATGAAGACTCTCAGCCATGTCTGAAGTCAGAGTCCCAAACTCAACAACCTCCACAGCCGCACAACTGTCTGTCACTGGTCAGGCACGTACACTGATTTTCCTCAGCAGGCAGCTGCCAATATGGCACACACAAGCTCGAGTTGCCTGAGTGCTTTGTGATGAATTACAAGTGGCATATGAGACTGATGATCCAGTTTTGCTCTATCTTTAATAAACAGAGTCCCAAAATAATAAATTCTAAAACCCCATTAATAGACAAATTAGTGGGGGCTAATGGCCTATTGATCATACAGGCAATTTCTATGCTGAGAAGATTCAGTGCTAATATAAACCATCGATATCAGTCATGCACTGACCTCAGTCTTATCATCACAGCCAACACTCAGTTAAGTGAAGCATCAAGAAAGCTGATATTTCATTATAACCTTTTCTTGTTCTCTTCGTTATTACCAAATGCAGTTGTAGTTTTGGTACCGACGCTGGCACCAAACAGCTTTCAGCTTGTAAGAGCTCAACTGCACCTCAATTGCTAATGTTGTGGGGCTGAAAACTTTCAGTTACTTCACACTGGAGAACAAGTCAGCTTGTCATCTAGCCAAGATTAACCTCACTACTAAGGAACTAAAAATTAGACCCATAGGAATACCCTGTGGAAGCTGCTCCAAATTTGGCTGCTCCAAATTAAGTCCAACTGCATTAAAAGCAGGTATCAGCCGCCTCATTTCAAGTTCCAATACTTGCATTTTCATGCCAATCCAGCCTCCCTGCTGTCTGAGCTGTGCAAGAAATTCAAGTCCATCAAAAGTCTTCCACCGGTCTGAGTCCTCAAAAATACACATACACCAGCTTGAGGGCAAACATTATTTGTGTTGCTCCAGATATATGTGGCCAAGTGCCAGCCTCTGAAACTGAAAAGTACAGAGCAATTGTCTTTCTTGTTGGGTCACCTCACGTTATCAAAGAGGAGCTCAGGAGCATAATTTTAAAGAGCCAAACAAAGGTCAAGGTGGCCCTCCAGCCTGCCTCACACACTTCCATTATTTCTCTTGCTACTGTAGCAACCATGAACTCCAGGCACTTGACTTTACAGAAGAGG
The DNA here is from genome assembly GCF_000700745.2 of Antrostomus carolinensis. NCBI lineage: Eukaryota > Metazoa > Chordata > Aves > Caprimulgiformes > Caprimulgidae > Antrostomus > Antrostomus carolinensis. The sequence continues at coordinate 31,092 of NW_010328022.1, read as the reverse complement.
CACAGGGTGAAAACTGAAGACCTGTCTTCTGTCAGTTGCAGTGAGAGTGCTGACTTAAGACTCAAAATCTACCTTCTCTTCCATGTAATACATCAGTCTTCCTTTGCAGCAGAAACCCTACCACCAGCAACAGACATGGAAAAAATATTAACATGTATTTTCTCTCCCTCAGCACTTCACCCTGCTCCTGTTAAATATCGGCAGAGCTGATGGAAGCAATGCTAAACACAGTTCATAGAGCTCAGCCTGCAGAAATCACCTCACACTGGACGCCAGGAAACAAATACTGGGAACTGCCATTTGTAAGTAGCCCCTCCAATCAATCTGCTCTCTCCAGGGGAATAATTAGGTGACAGACAACTGCAAACAGAAGTGTTTCCACTGTTTCATTGGGAAGAGAATGGAACAAGACTCTGTTCCTCATAATTCAATAATTTCCAGAGAGGGAGGAGAGTCTGTCCCATTCTGGATACGGGAGAACTCAATGGATGCGAAGGCACCTCAGATGCACGATAACATATCCATTACTTCTCACTTAAAACCTCAAGCCAACAGCTCCTGTCTTCCAGGAAGCCATGCTGCAGTACATACACCCAGCTCACCAAAAAGCTGGAGAACTGCAGCAGGGTTCAATAATTGGCAGATTATTCTGGCTCTTGTACTGATACTGGGAATAGTTACCAACTGCCATGCCACACTGACAGTGGACCATAGGAAACATGCCACCTATGCCCATCCACAGGCAGGCAACAATTTTGTTACTCCTAGTTCAGCACAGTTCACTTGTCATAGGTCATTGCAGTGATCCATATTTTGCTTCAGGACAGTGGATTTCATGCTTTATAGCTGCTACAGCATGTAGAACAGCTTTTGGTTTCTGAAGATACTGGGAAAGATAGTTTTTATAAGTTCTGACATTTTACAGACTTTAAAGGCTGGATATTCCATACTCTGGAGCAAAGCAATTGAATGACTCCCTTTTACCCTCATCTTGCAAAAACACTTAAAAATCATAACTCCCGTTGGACCAAACGCCAACAGTAACAGATAAACAGAAGATGCCATAATTCACTTCTATTTGAGGAATTTTCCTATAGAATATTAGTATTTGCAATCCTTTAAAAATCCTTATACAAGTTACAAAGGATTTACAAAGGCAAAAATAACCACTTCAAATGCAAGACAAGTGTTGCTGAGAAATTACTTGGGAAAAAAGTTGAATAGAATAAGAAACCTGGGAAAGAGACTGCAACAGAAATTAACTAGAGGAGATCAACATAAAAGTATTAAAATGTGGTAGTATTGCTTGGCCCCATAGTTCCCTTCTATAAAAGAGCTTTCAGAGCAAATCCACAGATAGAGTGAGATGAAGATTGCTCGTCTGGAAATAAAATATTTCTTATCCTTTTTGATGAAATTAGAGTTAGACTCTCAGGCTTTGATTAATCTGCACCTTCTCTGAGAATGTAATTTTAAAAAATCACACTTCTATGAAAGCCAACAAGTACTAGTCTCAGTAAAAGGCAGTGTGCACCCCACTTACAGAAAACTCAGGAAATGGCTAATCCTGCCCTTTTTGATCTGGGTCTTTGCTGCTTTGCCATCATTTGAATAGCAGCTGGATCAGTCCCTCTAACTCCAGAAGGTTTTATTACAGCAAAACACATCCTATCCCCTAGATGTTTGGTCTGATTGGCAGCAGATTTCTGATTTAAAGATGATCACAAGATTTCAGAAAGGAGAAAAAAAAAAATCAGTTTATGAAATCCCCTGTACACCACCCTACTCTAAACAATCCACACAGTATTCAAGCAGGGATAAATCACAGGCCCCTTCCCGTGGTCAGGCACAGGCAATGTGAGGCTCATGTGAATGATGATGAGGCTCTTTGGCTCAAATCTGTGTATCTGTTAAGTGTTCTCTAATACTGTTGTGACTGGTGACCCTGCTAAGATGCTATTGCACCATGATTTAGTTAGGTGTGATTAATTTCACGTTACATGTTATTCTAAATCAGATCAGCTTGCTCTGAATGAGTAATTTCTTACTTTCAATTAGAATATTAAATCATTATTCTTCCTTTTTAATGTTTTGCATAACTCCAGCTAGAAAGGGTAGCACAATGTGCTAAGCAGCAAGAGGCTTATGCTAACACACTGCTGCTGCTTTTAGTCATGTTACCACCTGCTGTCCCCAAAAATAAAATTCACAGAAGGAGATATATCTGCAAAAACACAGATTTCAAGGTACAGGCAGATTCCAGGGTATCATCCTTATGAACAAATTGTTTTAGGGCATTTAACTGAATTCATATTGAAAATGCTAGGATCAACAGTATGCAGAAGCAATTGAATTTTGTTCTTTTAAGGGTCTGGGAGTTGTTTTCAACCTCACTAAAGACGATGATGATCACTTCTGTGACAGGTTGGCTAATTTACTTTCAGTTAATGTATCTTCATGAATCCAGTGTCACAGCACATAGCGTCAGCATATACATGTCATTGCTAGACAATGAAATAGGAACCAAAATTTGTCTGAACACATTCTGCAAGTTTACATGTTAATCTGTAGAATACAGGTTAATCTCCAAACAAGGTTTTGTTAACATCCTAAGGGTTATGAATCAAGGGGGCAGAAAAAGAAAGGTTGTCCAGACATGAAAAAGAGAGGGCTACCAGTCTTCACCTCTTTAGAGAGCAGGTATGGAAGAGGAAGAGGTACAAGAAAGTAACGAGGTGGTCAGTGGGCTGGCAAAAGTAGTGTCAAGAATGTGACTGAGGGAAAAGAACAGGAGTGGGAAGAGATGGAGTCTCACTCTCACAGTCCATGTGGGTAAGAAATGAGTTTATTTCCCCCTTCAAGCACCACCGCAGCACTAGGTTATACATTGCTTTTGATAATAGGTTAAAAGTGGATACAGGTACAAAAGAATTTAAAATATTATTAAATAGTCAAATGCCATAACGAACTAGAAAAAGATAGGTAGGATTTTCACTGTCAGTTACAGAATTTCAGCCTAAGGCTGGAACAACAAAAAGCGATCATAGGTAGAAGCAATCACCAAAGACCAGACTTTTGGACAATGTTATGCACTCAGGTGGTGTTATGCTGCAGGAAGCTTTTCTAGGTACCTAAACTATCCGTAAGAGAAGTGAGATTTGCAGAAGCAGCAAGGTGTTCAGTTGCCATTGCTGTCGACTCTTTTGAGAGCCTGAAGAGATTTGAATCTTTGTATGTGCTGGTACAACGTACACTTTTACAACACTTAACAAACCTGGCCTCAAGAGCCTTGAAACACAAAAGCAACCTCCTCGGTGTAATCCAAGGATAAAAAAGTCCAAGAAAGTGGGAAAAAGCAAGTTCATTAAAAAGAAAGGAAGAGTTTTTCTGGAACAAATCTGGGCATTAAAGATTGAATCGTGTAAGAAATCCTGGGAATCTTAAATGAACTGAAGTGCAATGGAACAATCTGATGTTTAAACAGTGTCAGTATCAATAAGCACAATCAATTGGGCACAATTAATTTTTCACATTACAGAAATGTCTGCAGGGCCACTGCGGTCTTTGTTTTGTGCGAGTGTGAGTGGTTTACAAAGTAAATGCCATGAAGTGAATCTAAGTAGTATTCTCCCGAATGTAATGGAGACAAGAAAAATAGAGCTATGAATCAGATCTTTGCCATTTAGTATTTCACAGCTGTCATTATATTGTATATTGCCCACCATGAACTTTTTATATTCCTTAGATAATTTTGTATGGAAAAGGGTCCGAAAATATTCAGCATATTAAGGAATCAATGGGAGAGAACTCTGTGTTTTTTCAAGGCATGTTTTGACCGTGGCTCCATGCACGGTTCCAGTCCTTTATTTGGTAAATGAAATATTTAGTTGAAATAGGCAAAGACATTTTTCCAAAAAATCCAGTAAATTAGAATCTCATGCCCAAACACAAGTTAGAGGTTTCCCAAATCCCTGAAAGTTAAATCACTGTGTATTAGGCACCTCAACCATCTCTCCCTGGTAGTGCAAAGAGTTTTCTAGAAAAGATGTATTTGTTTAACAGCCTTGGACAAACTTGTGTTTGATCTTACATATCAAACTGTGATAGTTTAACTGGGCCAGCCCTTGGCCAGCAGCCGACACAGCCCTTCACCTACTTCCCCCCTACCCCCACGGGGTAAGGGAGAGAACTGGGGGGCAAGGATAAGGAGACTCATAGGTTGAAATAAGAAGAGTTTAATAAGAGAAAAAAAAAAAAAAGCAACTTAAAATAATACTAATATTAAAATAGTGATGATAACAGTAATAGAATAAACAAATGAGTGATACCCAGTGCAACTGCTCACCACCCGCCAACCAAGCCCGGCCCGTTCCTAGATAACAATCCCAGAGGAGCGACAATCCCGAACCCAAACCACAATCCTGGGAGAGCGAGAGCCCGAGTGAAAGCCAGAGAGAGCAAGAGAGGAAGAGCCCCTCACTAATATACCGGACATGATGGGATATGAGATGGAATATCCCATTGGCAGAGCCAAATGCCAATTGAGCTCATTAAGTTCAATATTCCTCAGCCCCTTAGATCTTGCCCTTGTAGACTGACAGAACACAAAGTCCTTCACTCCCAGTGACACAAATGCAAACACGGGTATGTTGTCAGTGTCTCTCTCATAACAAATCCCACCTGAAGGCAAAACACAGCCCTGTTCTAGCTACTGAAAAGAAACCCAGCTCTGTCCCAGCTGAAAACTAGGACACAAACACATATTTCAGGACAGAAAAATAGTTGTGCATGCATCTGAACTGGACCCCAGGAAAATGCATTACGTTAATTTTTCTCTCTAAATGTTTCTGCACTTTTATACACACAGTCAAGCAAATTAAATCTCTAATCAGTATTTCTGAGCATGCAACCAAAATGAGAGCCTGTTTGACCACTCATCAATCCATTTTAATCAAGATAAATACACTGGACCATAAGTGGGGAGCCACATCCTTTCTTGTGGCTGAAAAGAAATTCTAATTATCTTTTGAGGGCTACTTCAGGTCCACATACACAAATCCAGCTTTATGACTTTCAGATTGGACTAATTTACCCAGCAATGGCTTGGATCATGGACAGAAGGCACACGGAGTAGTTTGACTTGTATTACCTCAACATGTATCTTAATCCCACTGGGGGATTTCAGACCCTCTCTTCGACTTCAGCAGAGGGTGGAGGGAAAAAAAGAGAAAGGACACTGGCTGGCAACACTGTTTCTATCTTTGAGACACCACCTCCATACCGGGACAAGAGCCCAAGCACCCCGTATTTCACACTCTGGTCACAATCCCATCCATCGCCATGAGTTAGAGGTTAGCAAGCCCCTAGGAGCACGGTGGTGCCGCAAGCTCAAGGCACCGCAGGATCCGCGGCCGCAGGGATGCAGCCGAGCGTGCCGCTGAGCAGAGGTGCAGTCAGGCACCACAGGTAAGGCCAGGGGAGAGCAGCACAGGGGCTTGGGGGTACCACTCACAAGTGTCTCCAGCTGAGGTATGGCAAATTCCATTTTCAAGTCACATCCAGCCCAGAGGAAGCCTAACATTTTGTTACCAAGCCTGAAGATCATCATCCTTCTCAAACTGAATTTGAACAGTGAGGAGACACAAGCAAGCTCTGTGCATCCTGGAAGCCAGCCACAAACAAGCCAGCTGCCACTCAGAAGACACACAGTCATGTTAATATAACACCAAGTCTAAGCTACTATGAGCTCTTGCTATTTAGCTCAAACGCAGCTCCGCTTCCCCGGCAGAGCTGGTTTTCAGCCTGAGTGTGCTCAAAGCTGCCTAAGAGGATCCTGTAGGATGATGCCAGGAGATGAGTGTCACAGAGCTCCCTTGAAATCTTCCCCCTGGTTCTGAAAGTATTGAGGCCACAGATGAGGCAAGTGTATAACTTCTTCTCCTCAGTAAATCCCTATAAAAGTTTTCCTAAGGTTTGAGGTTTCCCATTTCTCCCTTATCCAGAACAAACCACTGGCTGCAGTCCCAGACGTAACGCTAGTGAACAAAGATTGGTTTTAATAAGGAACCCGTCTTTATGTTAGAAAGGACAGAATAACAACAGCAGTTAATAGCAGGCACATCCCCCGTGCAAGTGCTTGTGATGCCTCTGGAATGCAGTATGGCACGGCCCACAGACTCTGCCATCAGTTGACATTCAAATGCTCGACAACGAAGAGCAGAAAAATGTTATTGAGGGGGAAGCTGAGGTACAGGGAGATATCATTTGCAAAAGGCTGTTCCGTAAACAAAACCAAGCATGGGACTCGGGCATTAGGCCAGTGTTTTTTCCACTAGGCTACAACTCCTCCCCACCATGGGAAATCTATTGCACAGGTTTTCTTTTCTTCCCATCAGCCACTAGATGACACTTGCACCCTGACATGGAGCCACAGGGGAAGAGAGTTTGCATCTAAATGGCTACTTGTTCTCCCAACACCATGCAATGAAGTGTCTTGCCCCATATAGCCAGGCTGGATCATGCCAGGAAGGTCTGGCCAAGATGGAGAGAAGAGGGGAGAGAGCCAAGGAAAGAGGCTGTGTGCCACTTCCTGGATAGGGAGGAGCGCTGCTCTGCCTTTTGTGAAGTGCTAGGTCATAGCAGATGAGCCTTGGGGAAATCTGCCACTCCCACACCCAAATACCTCATCCCTCGGATACGAGGGCTTGGCAGAGGACCGGCAAATCCAGACATTCCTTAGATCAGCCTCTGCAGCACAGTGACAGCTACGCGTGTCTCTGGTGAGCTGATAGCAAAGCAAGCACTAGAAGAGCCGTTCCAAAGAAGCCTTGTGCCAGTGACTTTGGTGTCTTCACACAACCACGCTGTGCAGATGCACTGGGCAGCCCTCCAGCCCCACCATTTAGAAACAAGTGTATGTTTTGCATAGGACAACTCATGGGAACAGGCTTCTGTAGCCCAGCAGCAACACAGTGTAACCTCCTCCCAGAAAGGGCCTGAAATAACTGCAGAGAGATAAACTGACTGCTCTTTGCATACACCTAAAGAACATAAATAGTGGAGAATCAGAAAAGCTATTTCAGCTGGGCCAAAAACAGATGCCAGGAATAATTGTAGTTTAAGAATCAGGAAAAGTCAACACTTTTACGAAATATTGCTACTGCATCAGCTATACTATGCCCATACATTGAACACAGGATGCAGCTCTGCTTGCTTTCAGTTTAAAAACAATCAAGCCAAACTGGAAAATGCACAGAGAAGGATGACTAATGGTACCCAGTTTTCTCATGCCCCAAACTCTTCAGCTCGGAAAGGCAGGATTAAAGGGGAGAGAAAACAGAAGTCTAAAAGAATGCTGAGTGACAGAAGCTGGTGAAGTGAGCAAGGTTTCTTCTTAAAAAAAACAAAAACAAAAACAAAACAAAACAAAAAACCCAAAACCAACAAATTAAGCAAACATGAAACAAAATTAAAAACAGGGCACAAAGTGAAACTACCAGTTACCAGGTTCAAAAAAGCAGAGAGATCTTCCTCCATGTAACATGGTTATGTGGGTTCTAAAAGTGACCACAGCAATAAGGAAAGAAAAATGTGACAATGCATAAATTCAGTACCTGGTGTGTTTATTGCTGCAATGGAAAACTCAGTTGAGGAAGTACCAGTGGATACCTGCCCCACATGAATCGCTGGCCTAAGCTGCTCTCAGATACACCTAATAAATTGGATGGATTTTCAATCTCATGCACTATGGCCATCCTCTACGTCTTATAAAACTTCTCCAAGTGGGGCTCCTGAACAACTTCCCAACAGAGCAGTGGATGCAAAGCCTTCAAAAGTAGAGACGGATTAGTTTCTGTAAGGGATGGCATGATGTAGCGGATACAGTGTCACAGACATGCTGCAATATCAAGATCATTAAGTCCCATTTGCTTCCAGTCCTGTGCTCCTATATTTTCAGATTTACTCTGTCATCTGAATCAAGTACGTTGCTCTTTTGCCTTTATTTGTGAGTACTTCAATGCCCGACTGCAGTTACATTATTCACATAGCTTGCCCTTTTGCTGAAGAGTTTGCCTGGTTATATTTTCTATTTTCAAGCCGACAATAGCATAAAATATTAAAACCACAGTTCTGAGAAGACAAAGTGTGTTTCGTTTTCTAGGTTATCGTTATGTCCATTGTGCTGAAATATTAAATGCCTCCACAAAAAAACAAAAAACAAACAAAAAAAACAACAAAACAAACAAACAAAAAAAAAAACAACACCCAGATGAGAAAATAAAGATAGCCATTAGTAAACATCTTGTCATTCACAATTCCGGCAAGTTGCCAAATCCTGCTCATTCCAGTTTTCATTCATTGCTAACTCCAGGTTCCAGGCTGACAAGACTTGACAAGCTTTGGAAATTCCTCTCCCGTTACTTTTATCCACAGAAAAGTAAAAATCAACCCAAACCAGGAATTAAAAATAATTTTCCACTTCCTATGAGAGTCATTAAACACACACACACACAAAAAAAAGACTTAAGACACAGCTGTGTTCAGCTGGGAGGTGTCCCTGCCGGTCGCTGCCCAGCCAGCCGACTTGCTGTCTGGTGCACAGTCCAAGGCCTGGGCAGAGTGCAAGTCCTCTGCTGGAGGACACATCAGTGTGTAACATCCACAGATGGCAGAAACCTTGTGCTGGTGGGACAGGGAGGAATGTAGGAACACGATATAGAGGAGAAAGGGAGCAGAAAGCAGTTGTTGGACATGGAAGTACCATTTTCAGTTATCACTGGTTTTATATGATACAGCTGAACTTTGCCTGCATTCAGGATGAAAATGTCATTTTCTAATTAATCTGTCTTCGATATCCTCAAGTTAATGCCAGACAAGCTATTTCAGTGCACAACTGAAAAAGAAAATGATTTTTTAACCTTCATTGGTTTCTGCTTATCAGAAAGAAATTAAGTCATTGCTTTTGGAAAAAAAAAACAAACAAAAAAACCTGCAACTTAAATAGTTTTCCCTCAATACATGTTCTACCTAAAATTACATTTAATATAATGTAATAAATGAAATAATGAAAATGAAATAATCACATTTTTAAACATAACTTATAATTTTTGGAATCGCATATGTCCCACCAACATTGTAAAGATGGAAAAAACAATGAATGAGGAAAGTCACTAACTGAGGAACTGGTAATGGAATTTTTTTATAGCGGTCAAAATGAACCACATTGAATTGATCCTAAAGACTAAACTTCACCGCAGAGCAGCTTACCAGAATACTTATCATTCAGTGCAGGTCAGCCTTTCTTTGCAAAACAATTAAGTATGAATGCAAAAGTAACGTCAATTCAGTTATTATAATATGATTACTTGCCTGTTGCTTTAAATCACACAGGTTTACGTCAGTCCTCACTATTTACTCTTACCTTTTGGCTCTTTGGCAAAGTATGATTGAAGAACTTTTCTTATCATTTCCATGCAAAACCAAAAAATGTATTTTACAGATGTTATGGGGTTTTTTTAATTCAGAGGCAAAATATGTATCATGACAATCAGACACTCAGCATTTAATATTTGGTAACATTAGAGACCTTAAGAGAACAAAGTATCAGATTTTGAGATTTCATTTGAGAAGGGCATATCCATCTTTTCTTAGCTGTAGAAAACTCTGCCAACTCCAGAGATTACCCTTCCTTACCAGACACAGCGATACAGAAGAGCACTGCAGAAGAGTTTTAACTAACATACAGGTTTTTTCTTGCCACCTCTAAATATCTCACAGAGCCCTTGACCGGAACTCCTTTCTATTTTAATATGGTTCACTGGAAACACTGTTATAGACAGAATCTGAAAGCCTGAAACACCCAGGGCAACCCAATACCTAAGAAACGTTGCAGGAGAAAGCGGTCCCTGTTTGGTCTGCTCCTAGTCCACATTATTTTCCCAGCTTAAACTCTCTGCTTGGCTTCTCAAGTGTTCTTTGGGTGTTCGGAAAGAGCTATTAGCTTCTCTCTCAGCCATTGTTTTGGTGGCTATTTGCAGGAAAGATAACTCTGGAGAGAACCTCATATCTGCCATTTGTCAGTTCTGTTCTTCTCTTATTTAAAGCTGTGCCTCATTTAGCAGGAGTATAAAACATAAATAAACAGCATGTCAGACAGCAAGTGCTATGTTGGCTGGGTATCCCTTTTTGTCCTTTTCTTCCTGTCACTTAAATCATAAAAGTTTCGCTTTCTCCTGACCACAGTGCAGCTTTCAACCCTCTGGGAATGAGAAAGCCCTAAAGATCTTCCAGAAGAGCCGTAGCCCTCTGGGAGTCTGACATACATAAGTAGCTGAAAAGCAATTCTATTTCTATCACCCTTTTCCAGATCTCTCGTAGGTAGTTCACAGAGCAAAAGCTGAGCCTTCCTTGTCACGCGTGCTGCTCTGTGTGAGTGCTGGTGTAACACGTGGGCAGTTAGTGCTGGCAATGCCACCAGAGCAACAGATACCTGAAACTTGAATGTGCTCCTAAGAAACACTATGAAGGAATTCAAACCGCATTATTGTGATGATAGACAAGGCAAATACCTCTGAAAAAAACTCCTTGACATTGTCACGGACTGAAGGCACTAGTATCCAAAACCTGCTCTAGTTAGCTGGCATGGGGGAACTGCATTATACCACATCCCTTAAGATTTTTTTTTTTCCAGATAGATCCATTCCACACATGCCTTTTCCACATGTTGAATTTACTATATGCTCCCCAAAAAACCCTGTAACACTTTATATTTAAAATATTGTCAATGAATGCTTCTTTTGGCTGAGTCTGAGTTCAAAGTTGCAACAAAAGCCATTGGTTTCTTTTTTCTGTTGTGAAACAAGGTAATTCACCTTTGAAAAAAAGGTCCATGATGTACAGCTAGGTTAAAGGAAATTCCTTGCCACCATTCATCTGTTGGTCCATATTAATCTACTTACACTGGGACTACAGTAGTATCTTCAAACTTTGATGTCTATCATAAAACCACGTTGCTGACACAAACGCCATCATTTACTGAGAAAAGTGAGTTTCATGGCCATACAATTTTCATAATACTGAATAAATGCACACTTAGTAACTTGGACTCAAATGACATTTGCTGGTGGCTCTCAAAAACCCCTTGAAAATAAATGGTAGGAGGAGCAAATCAGCTTTATTTCTTCTCATGTTAACCTCATACACCAGGCCTGCCCTTGGAAAACAATTCTCTAGTTTGCTTTTAGCAAACCCACGTAACTGTTTGCCAAACTACGATTTTATCTGGTCAGCCTACATTCTGTAACTGTGACTTTTCATTGATTTCTATGTGCCAAAAACTGCAGCTTGAACAATACGATTTGATTCGAATAGCTATGGGAGCAGCTTTTTTCCTAAATTAGCACAGTTATTTCAGTTACCTTGTTTGTTATTCCAGAAATAATTATTATGATATTGCATAATTGCCCATGGTACACAATCTGTACTTAGGGTGAAGAACCCCCCAGCATTTCCATTTTATGTGTCAAAAGATTTGTCAACATTTGTTATCAGGCAATTCAAGACAACTTTTTCAGCTTTCAGGATGTAATTCAGGAAGCAATTGCTTTGGTGACAAATCTGGCATAAGAAGATCTTGATTTTGCCTCCCATGCCCTGCTTGCACAGTTTACCATCTTCCCATTTGAACCAGTGTAATGGCTTGTGGGTTCACAGTGTAAATCTTACCAATGAAATGATATGCTTCAGAAATAACCCATCACCTGGTGGACAGCGAGACAAAGCAGAGATTTAAATTACCAGACAGGAATCTGCCTTCTTGGCCAATACCATTACCCTGTGAAATTATTCCCTCGTGTCCTTCACTTACGGGGTTTGTAGCCTGCACCTTTCAAGGAACACAGACACTGAGAAGGTTCATAGCTTAAATTTGTTTTCATTTGAGTTAGCTTGGCCTCAAGCTAATAACTTGGTTAAAGGTTAGGACCAAGATCTTATACTGGCATTGGAAGCTGGCCAGAACACAATGCAGAACTGGGAATAGAGCAGCAATTTATTCTTGGAAGACCGTGTGTTGAAGGAGTCAGGCAATTTTGGTTGGTAGCGGTGGATAACAGGCACCATTTTGCTACATAGATCCAGTAATACAACCGGAGGTGACAAAGGCATGGATGACTGCTGCCAGGTCCAAACAATGAGAGTTTTTACAGAGCAGAGGGTGTGGGAAGGATCAGACTATTTGATTGCCTGAGGCAATAAATAAATTCAACAGGAATTCAAGAAGTTTTGCAATTACAATCAGCAATCTTTCAGTCAGCACTGGGAGATGACAAAAAAGGGCAAGAGTTTCTGTGCATTCGTCAACAGATGCACAGCAAACTCACTGAGCTTCCAACCTCAACATTTGGATATGTGCAGATGCCATTTCTGTCAGGAAACTGAGAAAACTTGGGTTTTAAGTGTGAAGTCTTTCTATTCCCATAATAACTTTCCTTCCAAACTTCAAATTATTATTTTTACTAAGAAAAGGCAGCACAGAATAAATTAGAGAGCAGACATCTACATAATATTTGTCTCGAGAGATAATCACTCCTGCTTTACCACCAGCAGCAACTTAATGAAAACAGCAGGTGTTTGTCATGCCTTATAGGCATCACATAGGCTGACGGGACTTCACTGATCCTGAAAGCCCCAGTAGTAGTCAAATCCTAGATGCAATATCCCTTCCTTCTCTAACTTTTCAAACTTTTAAAAACAGCTAACAAAAATAAATCAATAATAGTG
>NW_010328022.1:8077-18292 GCF_000700745.2 Antrostomus carolinensis | reverse complement strand
GCATTCCTGGGTTTGCTTTTAGCTGAAATTATTTCCCCAGAAAATAGGTTTCTTGTTCTGTTTCACATATGTGCAGCACTCGCTTGTGTGATCCCAATAGCAACTGGCTGCTAGAACTGCTTCTTATTATTCTGCCCTTCACTGGAAGATTTCTTTCCACAGTGCCCTCACATTTTTTCAGGTATCTGTTATCTAAACTTGTTTCCTTTAGAACTGGTTATGGGTATATATATATATATATAGCCCATCCTTAGAAATATTAAGAGTGTTATGCATTCAGAGCATATCTTAACTTGTTCAACTTGGAAACAAGTTGCAACCAACTTGTTGCTTTTCTTTGTGCTTCCTATTCATATTGAATTCAAAACGAATAAATCTGACTATAGGCACATAGAATAGCCTTTAATTTCAGCACCTCTATCCTACTTTGACACGTTTTTACAAAGAGGTAATTTAAAGGATACCCCTGAAAATATTTTGCTCCCAGTTGCATTTTCATTCATCCTTTCAAGTAAGAATGAAAATACCCACGTTGCATTGAACAAACATATTAGATATCAAAAGCCATAAAACTAAGGTGTTGACCATGGTACAATGATCAGATAGTCAAAATACATCAGATTCTTGAAAACAGAAGTTGAGTCTGTGTGATGTAATTCAGTAATATCATTGCATATTAAAAGTTGCTGTTGCTAGTAAGACTGTTAATTAGCTTTATAAAGTCTTAGTCTTTGTTCATTAGAAGAGTTCACAGCCTAGTACACTGTTTCAGCAGGTCTGTGGCTACTGGAATATTGTGTCAGGAAAAATGTGGAACTTTTTGGATTACCTTTAAGAAATGGTATACTTCTTAAAGTAAATACAAGTCTTCTCTGAAAACAACATACAGTTTCTGGATAAGAGAGTAAAAAAAACCCAACAACAAACAGTTAAAACCATCAACTAAATACCTAGTATTAGTTACTGCCTTACTTAGGTCACCTGCATATTTACAACTTTAAAAATATAATAATAGGATCAGTGCATAGTTTCTGTTTCCACAGGAATGATATCTCCACTTCCTTCAGGGTGATTAGCAGGGAACCTACAACTTCCAAATAAATCCCTGACACACTGACAGCATGTATGCAGCCTTTCATAGACAGGACATGTGCATGAATTACTAAAAACAACTGCAACACTAAATACAACAGCAGTTTGCATTGCCAGATAAGCTCCTCAGAAATGGGTCACCTTGAACACATCTTGCCAGAACTGGCTAATATCTGTCCCAGACCAATGGCCAAAGCAGCCAGAGTTGTGCCAGTTTACACAAGGTGACGTTCAGCCTTTCTTGTGACAGGATCCCTTCCTAGCTTCCCAAGCAGCTGGGAGGCCCTCATGTTCTCCACCACGCTGGCTCAGCTTGCTCCACCAGCTCAGCCACGCTGGCTCAGCAAGCTCCACCAGCTTGCAAGGCTCACAGGGATGATCTGTGCTAAGCCTGCTGGCATATAGTGTAGGATGGATGTGCTAATTTATCTGAAATGTTTCTCATGACAGTTTGGCATGCAGGCAGCGCTTGAGTCTGCTCAGGGTTTGGCAAAAGATAGAAGAGGAAATGACTGGCCACATTTGACTCATTAACCTCAGTGCCCAGCAAGGGGCAGGCCCTGCTTTTGGGCTGCCTAATAACTGCTGCATTCACCTCCAGGAGCAGTGTCCTGGAATTTGAGCGTAGCAAACCTCTGCTGCAAAAGTCCGCATATAAAAGTTAATATAAACATGCTTTGCCAGGCAGAGGGAGAAAAACATGGGAGGTAACGTATCTTCAATGCTTTTGAGAAGGAGAGAGGAATTATCACCAAGATGAAGACTGAGAACAGAGAAGGGATTTTAGGATAGCACCATGAATTACCATTATCATGCATCCTGGAAGCATTAACTCCTCACATTTTCACTTGCCAGCACAGTCTGTCATGGCAGGAGCAGGAACCCTTACAGCATTATGTTTGCATAATTGTACTTAAAGTTTCCAATTTTATCCTAGTTTAGAGAATCAAGTAAGTTTTGAACTATTAGGCAAAAAAACAGTTAAATAGAGAGCAAAGGAAATTTTAAAAGGCTACCTTACTTTTTAAAAAGAGATATTTATTCATGGCTCTAACAGCTAAAACAGTAGGAGGAAGAAAGCTAAAGAGTAAAACAGAAACCTTTTACAAAAGAAGAATGTGATTAAAAGCAGGTCTCAGGTCATCACATGGCAGTACTTTAAAAAAAAAAATCCAGAATACATTTAAAATGGGAATTTGCCAGTTTTAGGAAGTATGTGTCAGGGAAATAGTGCTCTGAGAAACAGTTTTTCTCAGGGGAGAAGTCTAGTGAAGCTTAAAAAAAGGTCCACAGAGCCATTTAGATGATGGTGAGGAGCAAGGCCCTGGGACTAAAACTGTACCACTGTGCTGCACTGCTCTGTACCGCTGCTCAGAGGCAAACCATCTGTTGTAAAAGAACAGCTCCTGCAATAAAGCATGGAAGTGTCTCAGGGCAGGCTGCTCCAGAGAGAGCTTTGAGATTCTTGAAATCAACTGCTATATTTTTGTTCTCTTTTCACCAAGGGGGGGAAAAAATATGCCATTATACTCTCAAAAGAAAACAGAGGTAATATGAAGACAAAACAAGTGTTCCCTGACTTATAAAGATTTAACAACACCTATTCTTTTTTTTCTTTCCCAGTATGAATAATTTATTATGCACCTGACACATCACATTATTTTATTTCTTCACTCTAAATTGCCTATCTGTTGTACACAGAAATGCCTCCTTTTTTGCAGGCTGCATCTTTGCTTATTTTTCAAAAAGACAATTTTTTATCCATAACTGACTTAAGAATACAATAATCACATAAATTATTTATACCTCATCTAACATATAAATTCACAGTCCCTCTCAATTTAAGCTGATATCCACAATAAATTTATAATCTATTTTCCCCAAATGAAGTATTTATACCAAAACAGGTAAGTTCATGACATACGAGAAAGTAGTAGCTGTCAAGATAGTTTAATACTCTTGCAATGAAACTATTGAAGTGTGAGTTACAAGAAAACTTTGAAAGATTTAACCTCTGTAAATTGTTGGATCTACCTAATATATTAGCACTATAATAAGGTTCATTAGTGTTCTGGCAATGTTATTGGGTTTTTCAGAAACGTTTAGTGTGTGCTAGGTGGAAGGGTTGTGTTATAGTTACCTTCGCTTTGACACAGTATACTTTGGGCTGTTTCTCCTCCTGACTTTTGAGCAGACCAAAAGCACTTGGAAACACAGAAGCAGGTTGCTCTGGGACATGCCTGTGACTAGAAGAGGGAATATAAAGTCTCAGACTATTTCTTAATTCACCCTGGTTTATGTTCTTCTGTTCTGGAAACAGAGGAGTTTTGCTGGGAATTTCTGTCTGATGACTGAATCCATCACTAGCTAAGGCACAAGAGGCAGAGCCATATGCAGATTGCATCACAGACAACACAGCAGTCGGTCAGAGACACTCGTCTCACATTTTAAGAAGTCTTCAAAGTATCAGACTGGTTTATTGGCAAGGACTGCTGGATCCTGACACCAAGTTGGAGAGGAACAGACAATGTCCCCATCTCCCCAGAGAGGCACACCTCAGCCACAGCCTACATAGGTAGTTTCAGTGCAGCCACACAAATGTTAGCCGAGCAAAGAATACGTAAACATGAAATATCTGGAAAGACAGACCCCAAAGATTCAGAAAGCTTTCACCCTTATCAAAATAATAAATAAAATAACAGTCTGTCCTGAATCTAAAAATAAATTAATTTCATATAAATAGGGGGGAAAAAAATACAGATGAAAACAAACTGTTAAAAACACGTATCAAAAAAAAGAAAAAGGAAAAAATTATACCACTGTCTCCATTAAGCTACATTGTACCATCTACTTAACTATAACCAAACAAATAGCTGTAAAGAAGTTTAAAACTTCATAGATTGCAAAAAAAAAAAACCCCAAAAACCCAACTACAAACTGTGTGGTTTCTTGTGAGGTTTCCAGTTTCCTTTTCCTTGCATTTATTTCATTTCAAGAGCAGTTCCTTTACTTCAGCAGAAATATGTGACAGAAAAAGGCATCTCCAAGTATACCTGCACCACACCAGGCCTATCTAGCTGGACTTACGTTATTTGTCCTTCAGATTTATTCCTCAAACACCAACCCTCTCTAACAATGGACTAACACTTGTATTGGCAAGCAGTTTCTCCTAGACCTGAAATGTCACTGAGCTTTTATAGAGTTCACTTCTCAGAAGTGTTGCTCTAGAATGGCTACAAGCTACAAGTAATTCCCTTTTTGATTAATTTCCTTCTTTAACTCTGCACAGTGACAGGTTATAAAGCTGTCTTAAAAGCTGTCCATGAGATCACGATGATCTAAACTCACGCAGCAGTTGCAATGTTACAGAAAAGCTGTTGAGCTCAGTCGCCTGCCCTCTGGGGCACCTGTTAGTGAGAACCGTTCCCAGACAGAAATGGGACTGTCCATGCTTCTGGCAGCATTTGCTTCTCATCCTTGTGATGGTTTCACTGGGCCAGCCCTTGGCCAGCAGCCAACACACCCACGTCCCCCCTACACCCAGGGGACAGGACTGGGGGCAAGGGTGAGGAGACTCGTAGGTTGAGCTAAGAACAGTTTAATAATTGAAATAAAAGGAAACTTAAAATAATACTGATATTAAAATCATAGTGATAATGCTAACAGTAACAAAATATACAAATGAGTGATACCAAGTGCAACTGCTCACCACCTGCCGATCAAGCCCGGCCCGTTCTCAGATAACGATCCCGGAGGAGCGACAATCCTGAACCAAAACTGCAATCCCGGGAGAGCGAGAGCCCGAGCAAAAGCCAGAGAGAGCAAGAGAGGAAGAGCCCCTCACTAATATACTGGACATGATGTGATATGAGATGGAATATCCCATTGGCAGAGCCAAATGCCAATTGAGCTCATTAATTTCAATATTCCTCAGCCCCTTAGATCTTGCCCTTGTAGACTGACAGAACACAAAGTCCTTCACTCCCAGTGACACAAATGCAAACACGGGTATGTTATCAGTGTCTCTCTCATAACAAATCCCAGCTGAAAGCAAAACACAGCCCTGTTCTGGCTACTGAAAAGAAACCCAGCTCTGTCCCAGCTGAAAACCAGGACAGTCCTGTACATGAAGAGGCCACTACTTGTGTTTAACACTCTGACTCAGTGAATGTGGGGTAAAGGACGGCAGGGCAAATACTGTTGGCTGCCACAGAATTGCAACAAACAAACTGGGCAACTGCCACCTCCTGCAGTGATGCTCACCTACTTCAGTGAGCTCACTGCTTTCAGGAAAGACTCCTTTTCCCTGAAAAATGCTTTTATTTTAACACTGAGCTCCATTCATTTTGAACTAAATGCCGTCCTCCTTACTGCTAAGTTGAAGGACTACTGCTTTTATTTTTGTCTGAGATTTATAGCTGCTGGTAGATAAGACTCTTTTAAGGGTAATCTTCATCAGATATTTCTCAAAATTTTCGTCACAAGAAGGCACATTCATTCTGATCTGTTACAAAAATATCTTCCCATGACAATCTAGCATTTCTTTTTCTTAAAATGAAAAAGAGAAGTTAATATGGCTACGCTGCTTTAAACGTATAACCATCTCTGGATATTTGAAGTCTTCAATAGGGTGTTAGAAAATATTTTTAACTGATGGAAATACTCCTACTTTTTTGCAAAATTTCTCATTACTGAACATTACTACAAAAGTCTGTCTCAAAAGAACCCTCTGTCAGCAACAGCTTTGATGATCATGTTATCACCCACAATTCAAATCATCCTGTGAAAAGAAGTGATCCCTCTCCGATAGGCACCCTAGGAGATTATCACAGCATTCAACAGCTACTCAGCCTGAAAGGGCAGGTGTTGTTTTCTTCCAGGAAGAACCGAGAAAAACTGAACCACAATAAGTTGTGAAAACATTCTACCCTTTCAGTTCTCAGACAGAAATGCAGCAATGGGTTTGCCCCGTTTGGTGCAACAGAGGACTTCCTTGGCTTAGAGACTTCACAGCAGTTCCAGGGTCCAGACATTAACACTAGCCGGAGAAGATCTCTTTTCCAGCTCAGAGAGCCTTCAGTACCCAGACCTCACCTTCTCTTTGGCATTCTTTAAGTGCAATATTGGCTTTCTAGATGCTACTTAGAGGCACCTAACTCTCCTCGCATACTGCAAATAAGCTGGTGTGTCAACTTCAGGCTGTGAATCCCTCAGCATTGCGGGGCACCGAAGAGTTAGGAGCTGGCTGACCTGAGTCCACTTTTGAAGATACCATCCTACATCCTACTGAGAGTAGCGGATGAGTTACCTGATAACTTCAGAATGAATAAGGATAACTACGTGGCCTCCACTGAGAATAAATCTGTTCTGAATTAGGGAGAGAATGTTGCCTACAGAAACACGTCAAGAGAAACACTTCTGCACAGGCCTGCAGATCCTCAAATGCTTGATATTCCAGCTGCATTGTCAGGAACCAAAGCTTTAAACACCTGCTGGGAGTGACTGTGATTGAACAAGGGGTTTATAAGCGTGAGCCATATGGAAGGTTTTGGCAATATTTTATACTGGCAACTAAAGCCTCCACAGAAATATCTGGCAGGAGTGTCCCACTTTGGAATCTAAACCAATGGAAATTAACTCCAGAGTAAAAGCTGACTTCTGAGCTCTCAAAGCCCAGCCTTGAGCACAAGGTCATCCAACTTCTACCATTTAACAAACTCAGAGGCTACCACAGATTTTCTTCTTTACGTGTTTAAAGAACTTTCAGCAAGACTGTTGTGTGTGGCCTCTTTCACGTGGAGAGGTGATGCTGACCATTCACTTCAATGCCTTTCCATTGCTGCAACTTTTCCTGAGTCACTTCCTGCCATTCTCCTTTGTGCTATTAGGACCACAAATCCTTGTCCTGTGGAATAAGACAGAGGGAAGACTTGTTCTGTTGATATGCACCTTTCATACAAAAGCCAAAGAAAATTACTGTTAAAAGTGCTATAATCAGACAATTCTGACTTACTCATGACACTAGTGGACGCTCACTTTGACCAAGCAGAGGGTCATTCCACCTTCACTCCAGTTGACTGGGGTCAGGCACATCTCAGGATAAGCGAGAGAAGAAAATCTGTTTCTTGCTTAAATTAGATTCTGTTGAAGTTTTACTGTACTGTGTTACTTTATGGAAAGCTCTATCCCAAACACTTGGTTTTAATATTTGACACAGTCAGCAGAAGCTGAATGGGAAACAATCGTCATATGCAAATTTTATCAGAATATAGCAAGTGTAATAGTTCTAATAAGCTTATGTAATATGACTTGTCAAATCAAGGTAAACAGCAAGATTTCTTCTGTTTATCTGGCTTGACTATGAATTCATCCTTACAAACCATCAGAAATCTAAAATTGCTTTGGCCTCAGATGGCTGCAGTCAAAACTCCATCTGTATTTAAGAACATACACATCAATAAAACCAGGGACAAGACATGTTGTAGCTTGTCAGGCTTGGACTAGATGCGACACTCGGCAAGTTGTGTATCGAATTGGTTCTAACTGCTCCGCTGCCGTTACCTACAAAGGCAACGTAAAAACTGAAGTTACACTAACACCTGATTTACAGTCCTCGCCAAAGGAAATACAGAGCAGTGACTCATTTCATTTACGCCCTGTCTGATGGCTCCAGCTTCCAGGGACATCACAAACAACAGAAAAAGTTCATATAGAGTTCAGTCATGAGTATTATTTAATGCTCTAAATTCAATGTAATGCTTAGTTTCGTTTGTTTGGTTTTTCCAGTGAAAAAAAACCAAACCAAAAGCATGTTAACATGTTAGGCCCCATTGGATCTCAGCCTACTTTATACCCACATTAAGAAGTACTCTGTAAATTTTGGTTATCCCAGGATAATATGAATGCAAAAAAAAATTAAAAAAAAAAAAGCACATGGATCTGAACATTTCTAAAACATGCAAAAATACTGAGATTCTTCCCTTCCCTACTAATCACTTCAGTCCTGTGTGGGTATTTCTTCTTTCCGCTTTTGTCCATCTTGTCTAATTAGTAAGGCAGGGATTCACCCTTACTCTTATCTCCAACTACAAGTTCCCAAAAACCACAGTTGACCACTGCTTACACACATGCCACAGGTTATAAAAACATCCCTGCTTTGTCTCTTAACAGCAATTATGGAAAAAAAATACTGGAGGAAGTCCAAGATTCCCTCAAAGATGGGTTCTTATCAGATACTGCTTTGCAGTTAGTTTCAAGGCATTGAATGATATTTTAGTTTTCAATGACATTTTCATCCTCAGAATTTCCAGGAACTTTAACAGCTCTGAAGATATTTCAGCGACAGCAATGCTGCATTACTCCAGCCTCTGAAAGAGGAGAGTTGCTTTGAGTTGTCCAGAGCACGCCCACTAGCTGAAAACAATATGAATTTGAAATAGATGCAAAATTTCAAATTTCATTAAGTAGCATGTGAGCTTAATAAAGCTTTTAAACACATATGAAGTTCTGGTGGTTTCACCCTTTTGGTTTGCAGCCAAACACAGCCTGCTCTCTCACTCTCCCCCCCACTTCAGGGAGTAGGGGAGAGAACAAGGACTCTCGGGTTGAGATAAAAAACTATTTACTAATTAAAATAAAATTATAATAATAACAACAGTGATAACAGACTATACAAATGAGTGCTGCACAGTGCAATTGCTCACCACCCACCAACCGATGCCCAGCCTGTGCCAGCCAGTGATGCCTGAGCAGAGACAGTCCCAAAACTGAAAGCCCAGAAGAGCGAGTCCAAGCAACCCCTGAGAGAACATCCCCGTCTTCCAGTCAAGCTTAGTTAATGTACTGACATGACGTGATATGATCTGGAATATCTCACTGGCACATCCAAATGCCAGCTCTGGGTTTTGCTATTCACTACACTTCTCCCTCCCAGTCCTAATGCAGCTGTGAACCAGCCAAACACAATGGCCTTGAGCTCCAGCAGCAACTCATAACATTAGTACTTTATCAACATTCCTCTCATAACAAGTTCTACACTGAAACTAAACCACAGCTGTTCTAACTACTATGAGGAAAATTAACTCTCTCCTAGCAAAACCAGGATGCTCCCTTTACAAAGCCTGGAGAATTTAGCCAGTCTAACGTGCGACAGTTATCAGCAGGCAGCTGTTTCACAGAGAACAAGGCCCTTATTCCCGAGATGGCGGTAGTAGCAGGGAAGCGTTTGAGTGGCATAAACCCTGACAGCCCCAGCAGGAGAGCTGCTCCCCAGGCTTCAGAGAAGGTGGAAACCTGTGAGATCCCTGCGGGGCTCCTTTTCATCTGAGATGGAATTAATTTTCTTCTCCCACTCAAAGATGCTCAAAGGTGAGCAGATATGTGAAAGCAAAAACGTCAGGCAAAGACCAGAAAAAGGATCCACCTCAAAGGACTGGCCCACAGAAGTCTCGTGCTCCACATCCAGCTAAGATCAGCCCCCATGTGCTAGAGGAAGGCAGTAAAACAGATTCTGTACCACTCACACATTCCTAACCATGACAGGAGAGCCATCACAATAATGTGTCTTAATGCAGAACCACAGCGACCAAAGGGAAGAGCAGGCAGGCAGTGAAAGCAATTCCAATTACCAGTTGTAATCACAACTTTAAGTCACTGAACAGAAGCACTTGATTCAAACAATGAATTCCAGTCTTAGTTGGTACCTGCGCCTTTTAGCAAATTTCTGTTTCAAAATTCCTCAGAAACTTGGGATTTGGAAGTAAAACACAAGCAGAGCCACTGCACTGAAACCAGTGCTCCTTTTCAAAACCCCAAAACAAGAGGGCAGCTTTAAATACATGCATGTTAACATAGCTGTCACAAAACTCAGTATTTATTTACTGCATAGATTCATGGAATTGCCTGGTTGGAAAAGACCTTTGAGATCATCAAGTACAACGGTACCTGTCCACTACTAAACCAGATCTCTGAGCACCCCATCTACCCGTCTGTTAAACACCTCCAGGGATGGTGACTCAACCACCTCCCTGCACAGCTCGTTCCAGTGCCTGATGATCCTTTCAGTCAAGAAATTTTTCCTGACATCCAATCTGAACCTCCCCTGGTGCAACTTGAGGCCATTTC
>NW_010328022.1:0-7936 GCF_000700745.2 Antrostomus carolinensis | reverse complement strand
TGTGTCCCCCAGCCCCTGCACCAGCTTCGTTGCCCTTCTCTGGACACGCTCCAGCACCTCCATGTCCTTCTTGTAATGAGGGGCCCAACTCTGGACACAGTATTCAAGGTGTGGCCTCACCAGTGCCGAGTACAGGGGAAGGATGACCTCCCTGGTCCTGCTGGCCACACTGTTCCTGATACAGGCCAGGATGCCGTTGGCCACCTGGGCACACTGCTGGCTCATGTTCAGCTGCTGCTGACCAACACCCCCAGGTCCTTTTCCACCAGGCAGCTCTCCAGCCACTCCTCCCCACAACTTGGGCTGTTGTGACCCAAGTGCAGGACTTGGCCTTGTTAAACCTCATATAGTTGGTTGCAGCCCATGGATCCAACCTGTCCAGGTCCCTCTGCAGAGCCTTCCTACCCTCAAGCAGATCAACACTTACACCCAGCTTAGTGTCATTTGCAAACTTATTGAGGGCACATTTAATCCCTTCAGGTGATATTTTGTTTGCTTTTAAAAGTGCAATTCAATTGAAATCATACTGACATGGGGTTGAATATTTATAAATAGAGCCAGCACTGCTTTATGCCTGCCCGACAGATAGTTTCTCACAGGCATCACAAACATGCACTAATCTCTCAATGTCTAGTTTTCTATTTTCCCAAATGGGGTTGGACACATTCTGTTAATGGCTTTAGCCCAGTATAAGGCAGGATTTGTCTCATGCCCCAGCTGATCCACAGCACAACACACAAATGTGACTGTGAACATTTTCTCTCGGCAAACCACAGTTGCCTGGTTTAAGAAAAACTCTTATTGTGCACAATTCAGCTTATGGATTTCACCCCTTGTCACACTCAGAGCAGTCAACCAGGCGTGTGCTATACAGCAAATTGCTTATCCCATCCCCTGGCAACCTGCTCTAAATTTCCTTCCTTGCTCTTGTTTGTAAATGAGCACAAGTGTTGTGCGCGCTCACTCCCAGCCTTCAGCAGCTACGAGGTCACCCAGATTATCTTCATTTCCTCTGCTGAGGGCTGAGGTAATTCAGTTACCTCATATTTGCCTTCAGCGACAAGCACATGCAGTTACCACACACCCTCTGCTCCCTCATTTACTTCCAGAGTACAAGATCCTTACCTTAAAAAAAAACCCAACCAACCAACCAAACAAACCACTAACTCTGAGATGTCTTACATTGTAAAAAATGGTTTATATATTTTTAAGATTTCAATACTTTAAAACAATCCACCCATCCATATTCCAGTTCATATAAACAACCCATGTATAACTTACACAGACTGCTTGCATAGAAACTAGGGATTCCATTGAATTCTTGGGGAAACTAACTGAAAAATAACTGTCCAAATTTACATTATATTTAGAATCACAGAATCATAGAATGGTTTGGGTTGGAAGGGACCTTAAAGATCATCCAGTTCCAACCCCCCTGCCATCAGCAGGGACACCTTCCACTAGACCAGGTTGCTCAAAGCCTCATCCAGCCTGGCCTTGAACACTTCCAGGGAGGGGGCAGCCACAGCTTCTCTGGGCAACCTGGGCCAGTGTCTGTCACAGTGAGGAATTTCTTCCTAATATCTCATCTAAACCTCCCCTCTTTCAGCTTAAACCCATTACCCCCTGTTCTGTCATTAACTGCCCTTATGATAGAACTGAACTTGAAAGTACTTATTTCTCCTTTTGCTAGAGTGAATTTCCTCATATTGTTATTTTTAAGAATAGAAATGATGTGTTTTTGCTGCTTGTAATTTTTTTTATATATAGCAAGAAAATTTTAAATATTCACACTCTGATGATTTCAGAAACTTCTCTGTCTTTAGAGCATATGTTATGAAACTCAGCTCTCACTCTCTTTAAAAGAACGTGCTGTGTGTAAAATACAATTAGTTTACAGGCCTACAAAGCAGTTTCCCTTTTCATATATTGATAGATAGTGACCATAAGAACATCTGATGCTGATAAGAACATGTGGGCTTCAGCAAAGACAACAGCTACACATCTCACAAAGCAGGGGAACTCACCAGCAGCACACAACATAATACACAACAATTTTTTGCCTCTGTGTGGCAATCACACCCGGAGTGATTTCAGGGGATACACAGCCCACCAGGCCATTTCTCTCCCAATTACCTACTGCCTCAGCTGTAACGGCGCTCAGTAGAGATCTTGATGGTGAGAAGACCAAGGCTCATCTGCAGAATCCTCTTCAGGAGAGCCCCAGAAACATGGGGCATGCTCCCCTCACCTGAAATAGTCCAGTGCGGGTTACCTTCCAGAAACAACACCAGCCTCTGGCCAGGGTTCTCGGAAAAGGCTGGACGCCTGTTCCTGGGCAGCTTTGGAAATGAAAGGTTTTGGCAGAATTCTTCTATTTTCATCTGCTGAGCTAAATCAGAGTTTTCCCTGGTGCTGGCTGGCAGAGTTTATTTATTGGTACATTTGTATTCGCACTGCTGGGCAGCAATTGCAAATCTAATTACTGCCAAAGTGGCTCTTGGGGCTTGTGCACAGATGTTTTGCTTAATATTAAATCTAAATAAAAAACACACTAGCAGGGACCAGTTAATAACAATTTGTGACATGAACGCTCTCCAGGAGAAAAGCCACAGCTTTCAACCACCTCTCCTCCTCAGTCCCTTGCTATTTAATTTTTCAGGCTGTACCATTGTGCAGATCAGCACACATTCACACACATTCAACACTACATTCGCACCACTTACAGGTAACAAGTTTTATAGTTGCCAAGCAAGCACACTCAAGTGGGGCCTCCCCTCTCTGTCACCGCTGACTACAAAGACCTAATTGATTTGTGAAGCTTTATCTCAATGGAACAGCTCTGTTCATTTTCTTCAACTCGTGTTCTCAGTGACATGTCTATAGTCCCACAGGTACAACTGTCAGAGATTAATAAATAATTCCATTGAAAAAGTGCAAAAAGGAATTGAAAGTAAGCCAAAATGCTTCAAAAAGCAATTTAAAATGTATTTGCTACTCTGCGAGGTACACATTTTCATTTTGGGTAAATACACAAAGGTACACGTTGAGTGAAAAGTTGCCCTTTTAAGTGTATCCTAATGTTCCACAGTAACTACATCACCATAAAAGCCTTGTAGTCTTGAAACAACAACAACAACCAAGTGCCATGTTTTTTCATAGAGATTGACTCCAAAATTGTGAAGGGAAGAGCACAGCTATGGCCGAGACAAAGAAAAATACCACAGAGGGTGTTGTTCATTCTGTTCTTCACTCCTTCCGTATACATTTTCACCCACACTTCAAGATTTGATATTAAATCTCTGTGTAGGTGAGAGGATTCTTAAATGAACTATTAGCTCATTTATTGTCAGCTGTTCTTCTCTAGCTCTCATGGCAATTTATATTACCTGATCAGAAAGCTGCTGAGAGAGTTATTTAATCAGTTTTTCAAGTTTTTCCATTTCTGGGGAATATAATGAGTGTAGAAGACAGTAGAAGAATAAAAATATACAAGTTTCTTTTTCCAACTTCGATTAATTTTTAGCTTCTTCAGAGTCTTGGATGTCATTTATGTATTTTAAATCATGCAGTGATACTCCCCTTTTAGCTCCATCATTGATTGCTTTGCACTGCTCGTGCAGTTCAGAGGAACTGGAATAACCCTGTGAACAGCCTCCTGTCGTTGCTGCCTTCTACAAGCCAGATAATATTTTTATTCCTGACCCTATCAAAAGAAAAACCTAGAAAACCAACTTGTGAAACACTATCTCCAGCCATTCTTCACCAGTGCCAATTACACTATGGAAGTTCGATGCCAACAATGGTGGAGCTTCATGGACTAGAATGCATGAAACCCACCCACAAACTCTTGAAAAATCCAGATGCTGGGGTGGGAAAGGAGGGGAGGTCACGTCATTCCCAAGTCCTGCAGCACATACAGCTCAACCACCCAGGCCAAAATGTTTTACTTTGGTACTTCACATGAACCAGATTTGGGTTTGTTGTTCTTTTCAAGCAATCATTTAATTTCTCCTTTGACAAATATATTTGGCAGTTTTGCCAAAATGAAAATCTTTTTCAGTTGACCCATGGCAAAAGCCCTGACAAGAAATGCCAATAGCAGGCTTGGCCATTTTTTCTCTCTGACATAGAAGAAAGACAAATTTCAAAACATTTGGCCAATGATCATCCATCTTCCACAGGCTTCTATCTGAGGGATAGATCACATTCATTCAAACAAAATCTAAGGTTTAAATTTACAAGCATTTTTGTTTCATGAAATGAATCTTTCCTTTAAATAAAGCCAAACTTGAACAATAATTAGCGAGGATGGCAAATTAATTTTCAACCAGTGAACAGGCAGGGTAGTGATATACTTCAGTCTGTATATTAAATTATTATCAAGAAAAGAAACTGTCTATTCCTTCTTTCAGAGAATAAGCTTCTCCTGAAATAAGTACCAAACCAAATCCTTTAGGTATTTTTGTCCTAGAACAATACTTAAAATCAATTAGGGAGGGGGAAAAAAATCCAAGATCACTTCAACTACATCATGACTTCCTTGTGACTCAACTCCCAAAACCCCTAGAAGGTTAAAAGAAAAATAAAAGTTTTAAAAAGAGAAAAATAGGGAAACAAGATACTAAGAATATCTTCTATAAATACCATTAGTGCATAAGAAGTCTTTTTTTAGGTACAGTTTTTAGTACAGAGGCTACAGTTGTTTTAATTGCTTCTTCTTTTATTGAATCAACAAAACAATGAGTAAGGAATGAGAGTGCAGATGAGAATACCAATTATAACAGTGAGCATGTCTTCCACAACTATAAAAGAAATACCTTATTTTAGCTGTTGCTGATTAATTATCAAATAGTTCATTCTAATGCAATTAGTAAATTGCTACATTTATTCTAATTCTTTTAATGGTGTCAGTCACATTTGTATTGTTATTGCACCATTGGTATTTGTATTTCATTACTGTGGCTAGAAAAATATCTGTGAGTTAAAACCATAGTACTACTAGAGATAAAACTGCATTTCTTCTTTTCATCTTTTTCAGACCTTTTCATCTGAATGAGAAGTTGGAATGTCCTACGGTATTTGAAGACAAGAAGAAACTTCCAGAAATGGGAAAATGAAAACTGCACAATTGGCAAGGAGATTTGTTTGCACAATAGCAACAATTGCTTAGTTCCAATAGCAAATGAGAAATATTTGAAGAAGACAGAGTCATCAACCTGTAAGTGTAAGAACCGGCAGTAAAAACCTATTGAGAAGATCAACTTATTTTCCAGGAAAACACAAAAAGCCAACAAATTCCTAATTCCAACCAGGGCAGAAGGTAATGCTTATTCAGGTTTTTGGTTGGGTTTTTTTTAATGTTTAAAATCCCAACATTTTTAAAAGGTTATGATCAAACTTGTTTCACATTCTCTTCTAAAGGAAATCAGAAACCAGGTGAGTGTCCCATCTGAAAAATAAGTATCCAGAAGAATGAATGCTGATAAGCATAGGTGCTTATTTGAAATTACTCAATTGCCTCAGTTTGTAATGTTTGACTAAAAGCTTCTTGACAGCTTCACATTTGTGATTTCCAAGACTTTTACTTCTGAGGTAAGAGCATCTTGAAAAAGTCTTTCATGATACTGCACTACATCTACTTTGTTCAGCACTGATAGCAACAGAAGATTTGTAGACAGAAGAGGAAATTGTCTGCACATTTTGGAACTTCAGAAGAAGTTTCATTTAAATTTGATTCTAAAAATGAATCAAAATTAAAGTTGTGGCTGGAGTGAGAGACTCATGTTTAAAGTCAGCTAGCTTGGTTCTCAACTAAGTCTGACACCATTTCCTTTGGGAAAGCGTCACCTTTTATGGAGAAAAAGATTTTAAAGAGATTCTATGAGTACAAAAAAAGGGGATGCTAGGCATTCTCTGTGAGGAATCGTGAAAGAAAACCTGAAGGCATTCTACAGCGCGCTGGGGGAGAGGGAAGCTCAAGACTTCTCAAGTCCTGTGTACTGCTTAGAGCGATGGTAATACTAGAAAGAGTGAACTTTATGCAAGTCTAATGAAATAGGACTAGACAGGGTGACTCAAAAGCACGGTGACAGGGATGGAAGGTGTCCTTACTTGTAGATTCAGCTCACCTGCTGACACATGATTTCATCAGGTGTTTAAAGACGAAGGTTTTACTTTAGGGCAATTGAGGCTGTTTTAGGCAAGTGAAAAACTTGTAGCAATTTTACCATTGACTTGCAGAAAAAAGCCAAAGTGAATCTTCTTATCTTCAAGCTTATTCCTATCCCTGAGTAGCTCACCTCTTCACCTACTCCAGGCCATTATTTTTCACTTTCCTTTCAAGCTTCACAACAGAATGGAAGGCTTTCAAAGTGATTGCCTTCCTTTCCTTTTTGTGTTTAGAAAACTCTTGGTCCAAACAAATTTAAGACCAAGAAACAAGTTAATTTGATATAGCCTACTTCACACAAGTAACTACAGAACTGCTCCCTACCTGATTTTTGACTACATCTCTTTGAAGATGTAGTCATGGCTAAATGAGGAGAGGCTTGTCAGAAATGATTATTTGCAAAGGAGATGTTTTCATACATGAGGTAAACTGTTCTGAGATTCAACATGCTTTGAGATAACAGAGTTCAGTTCCTGCCATTTCTTCCTCCCAAGCCTTGGCTTTATTTATCTCCACTCTGCATTTCTCCAGTAACAGAGATGAATGCTTTTCAGTTTACTCCTTGTTCTCCTCAACCCAGTGGAATCCAATTAGAAAACAAACTTTCACATACGATTTTTCACCTTCTAGGGCACAGTTTAAAGGGTGTGGGCCACCTTCGGAGTTAAAAGGCAGCCTGAATGTCACATATCCCTCCTAGCGGGCTAGGAAGCCCACACAGTTATGGTTCTGCTTTTAAAATCACGTTTCGTTGTACTTTTATGAATTTACAATGCAGGTAACTAGGAAAATATGAAAGATATTGTGTCTTCTTTGTCACATAACCAAATACACCAAAAGATTGAAACATCTGCAACTCATTTAACTATTTAGGTGAATAGATTATTCAACAACTATTTTCACAAATTTTATAGCCATTTACGTATTTCATAATGTTTTAAATACAGAATCTGATTGACAGTTCTTACACAGACCTTGAGGAGATCAGAGACTTCACTGAAAAATCAGAAATACTGTTCAGCTTATATAAAAAGATAACAAAAGAAAATCTCTAAATGCCAAAAGCCTGAAGAACTAGACACTTAAAATTCCATTAAATGGAAAGCACCGCCCAACAGATTTGTTTATTCCAGCAAATATTCACGCTGAAATCATCTTACCGCCAGAAAGTACCTTTCAAAAGGTACTCACCCAATCCAGCTTGCCTAATAGGTAGGTAGGTATAGAGGAAATGACTGGCATTTCTGAAAGGCAAAAAAATTCACGCAGCAGCCATTACACTTCATTCAAGGAAGCTTCAGATCTTTTGAGAGCACACAGCCTTCATGACTGCAAGACTTGCAAGCACACACCAGCACAGAACAGGCAGAATGTGAGCTCCACCACAGTCTGTTTAGTTTTTTTACTTCTCAAATAAAGAGCTCAGAAACCTGGTTTTCAATAAGTCACTATCTCAATTTTACTTTGTTTCATGAGATGGATGAGAAAAGCCATTTGAGATGCATGATTGCTGACATCACAAGCAATAAAGTAATTCTAGATTCTTCATCTGTAAACAGATAAAACTGCCAAATGTAAGTAGGTGAGGAAAATAGCAGATCTGGGGGAGGGGACCAAGGATGTGTAGATGTGACTCTAGAAAGATTATTCTATGGCCAGACACCATAAATTCTACCACCTCCACAGAGTATCGTCCAGGCTCCTTGTTCTCCTCTTCACCACTGTCTGGTTGCGATAGTTTCACTGGGCCAGCCCTTGGCCAGC
>NW_010328021.1:11104-17091 GCF_000700745.2 Antrostomus carolinensis | reverse complement strand
GTCTGCTTTCCTATTTTATTTCTTTCTCTCTCTCTTTCTCCCTTGCTTTCCTGGCATGAAAGTTTGCTTCAATAATTCAGCTTCACATTATTTTCTGAATTTCATGTACATTTTGGCATCTCTAGCAGGACTAAATTCAGTAGTACAATACTACAATTCAACAAAGTATGACAAAAGTTCACAAGAATTCATGCCTAAACAATGAATAAATCTTACTGTGTTCACTCATACAAGCTTTTTAGTTGCCTCAGAGGAAGAACCTAGCAGCCAAGGGCCTGATGTTGACTGCTTGCTAAGTAAAGAATTTTACAGTAATATGCACTTTAAAATCAATGAAACAAACAAGCAAGCAAAGAAGCAAACAACAACAACAAATATCAGGGTACTCTTACAGTCCTAAACTAGCATTTTGAAGCTCAGAATGGGAGAGAACATGCATAGTTTACACCATGTTGTTATTATTTATTTGCTTACAGTATTAGTTGAATTTCCATTTAAATGTAAGCCACTGTCAAAGAGAGGTGATGAAGCTCCACTGCTGTGATCACTGGATGGTCCAGGGGAACCTGGAAATTAGATAATGAAAAATAATTTCTTATGTTAAAAATATATGTATATATCAGGTAATATCTATTCCAGTTGTAAAATCTAGGGAGAATTTTTAATATAAATCAACAAGCCATGCCAGAAGTACTACTTGCATTTTAGAATGACAGCCATTAAAATGTCTATATGCTATACTTCATGTCTAGAAAGAAAAAAAGGTAGCTACACGTCATTTTATAGAGGCTGTGCTCATGGGAACTGCTTGCATGCTTAACTGTTTGCAGGATTAAGCCCTTTTTTCACTGAGATTGAGATATTCAAAACCAAGTAAGAAATTCAGTTACACAAATCCCTTTAATTTAATAAATAAATTTCCTATTGAGTCTTGAAAGTCTCACCTTAGAGTATAACCATGGACTGTATTCATAAGCAAAGCTAATAAGAAACTCTCAGGAAAGTACTAACTGTACAGATAAACACACTTTATTAACAGATATATCTTTTTCTTAAAATGCCAATTACTTTCAAGAATAATGCACCTTCTCAAACTGAGAAATGAAAAGTAAACAGCCATCATGAAATGTTGATGCTATGTTAATACGTTAAGATTATGCAGTTATATTCTTCAAGATAGCTCTTCCTTTAGCAGTTATGTATCATGATACTGCTTTAGTAAAGTGACTCCAGGAAAGCTTAATACTTTTATAACATGCAATAATGGAAACAGCACAAAGTCACATAATTGAGTAATTTTTGTAAATTTTTGGTTTTTAAATGTAAAATGTTAACATATACTACCAATAATATACAATTACTGTCAGACAGCACTTGGTCTTATCAATAAAGCATATAAAAACAATTTCACAGCATTATATTCATCATCCCTGTGAACTCATTTTTCCATATGAAGAAGTCACCTGAAATTGTCTGCAAATCATTTCACATTAATATGTCTGTCAAGTCTAACATCACAAAAGTCAAAAAGTCATTCTCAGTCACGTATTCTTGTATGTATCTATTCCATATATCTGGAAGATTTAGCAAAATGGAACTTAATTCAACAAAAGCTCATTTTCTCTTTAATAAATCTCTGTCAGTTCAGTGCTGAGGTCTCAGAATTATATCCTGAATTACGAAGTTTGAGCACATTTTAATTTGGAGTCCTTTCTGTACAGAATTAGATTATGTCAGCAGAAGGTATCGTTATACTTTGCTTGTATGGGTCTAACCCAAGCGCTGACTTTAGTAGCTAGCTACAACATTTGTAGCTACTATGTATGTACAGTAGACCACAAAAAATAGTAGACCACAAAAATCTATGTTTAGACATGTAGATGACCACAGTGACTTGCTGGAACAGATGATGATTTATGATTTTTTTTAAATAAAAATAATGACATAAAAAAGCTGGCATTAAATTCTCCACTGAAAAGTCTGCCTGTTGGGGAATCCCACTGTCTCTGGCAGCAGACAACTATGACAGGTTCAATAATCAATTAGACTCTTAAAGTGAAATTATCCCACCTCTTCAGCAATTTCAGCATATCAAAAGACATTAATTTAGGTATTTTCAAATCTCTAAATCCAGTTTCTGCTGTAATATAAAATACTACATTAGATTTTTTTTTTTTTTTTAAAGAAAACTGACATCATTGCATGGGAAAGCTAAGAGGTTAAGGAATAAATTTCTCTCCTCCCACATTGTCTGTGTGGATTTACTTTTCAGTTCAGCAGCTTTCTTTGGTTTTCTGAGTCACAACAAACGACACAGCCTGTCTCAGGCTTTGCCACCTCCAACACTTGATTGCAAGCAAGTTCACAAGTATTTTAGTCTGCTCCTTGCCTATTCTGCCTCACTCACTAATAGACAACTCCTTCATGACCTTTTTCAGCATTTTAGAAGCTCCTCCTGTATATGCTCAACTACTTTCATAGAAGGCACAGTGCAGGACTCCATTTGCCTCCCCACATTGCAGCCCTAGAGCAGTAAGGTAGTCTTTCCTCCCTGTTCTTAGAATAAAACACAGTATGTAACACACACATGATATACATGATACAAAACACACTAGCAAAGCAAATCTTATACTATCTGCAGCCACTGCCCAAGCAGATGAGATTCCAAATCAAGTGTTAGGTACCAGTCTAAATTCTGGAATGTTAGTTTGAGAAAGACTATCAAAAGAAAGTGTTTATGTAAAATAAAACATCTGCTACAGGTAACTCTTCCTGCATAACTACAATATAATATCCTGATGGGTACTGATGCCAGAAAAAAGGTATTTGGTATGTTGTGAGACTTCCAGCAATCATTATTGCCTATCTCTCTCTCCTCTTATCTCACTGAAATCATAGACAGCCAGTCTGTAAGAAATGTAAACCTACACTATGACAGGCTCTATCTGTTTAATTTCCTTATTCTCAGATGTAGCATTTTTGTTCTTTTGAGAAGACTGGGGTAGGATGGATCCTGTGGGCAAGGACAAGATATTCTCCCGATCTTTACCTGAGCAATAGCTGAATATGCTCAGAGAAAAAACAAACAAAAAACCCCACCTTGCCCTGTAAAGTGAGAAGGGATCAGAGAGAGAGAGAGAGATAGCAAGGATATAGGAGTCTACAGTTCACAAAAGAGACTGGGACACCCCTGGGGGTAACAGGAAAAAGACAAACAGAACTCTGAGGTGAGGAAAAGAAACTTTGTAAGGATTACAGGGGATTTTGCAGATCTAGCAGTAACTCAGGAAATCACCAAGCTAGCTGACAATAAACCTCAAACAAGAACTCGTTTGCAGTGGTACAGGTAGGAGCTGTTTATAAATCCTTTTGTATTATTTTTGACAGAATCACTGAGATTTTTTCATTTAAAAAGTTAGGTATTCTACTACTTATTTTAATAAAGTCTGGATTTTCTTTTTAACTTTAAAAGTCTTAAGCTTTTTAGACCAGAAAGGTCTCTATTAAAGTTCTGGTCAACTCAACAGGTGGTTGTTTACTTCGGTCAGTGAATTACACTAAATCTCTAAAGAATAAATAAAAGTCCCAAAACACAGGACAAATATGGGCTGGGCTGAGAATGGATCCAGAGCAGCCCTGAGGAGAAGGACATGGGGATACTGGTGGATGACATGCTCAACGTGAGCTGGCAATGCACGCTCACAGCCCAGAAAGCCAACCATATCCTGGGCTGCATCAAGAGAAGTGCGTCCAGAAGGTCAAGGGAGGTGATTCTGCCCCTCTGCTCTGCTCTCATGAGACCCCACCTGAAGTACTGCATCCAGTTCTGGGGCCCCCAACATAAGAAAGACATGGACCTGCTGGAGCGAGTCCAGAGGAGGCCATGAGGATGATCAAAGGGCTGGAGCTCCTCTCCTGTGAGGACAGGCTGTGGGAACTGGGGTTGTTCAGCCTGGAAAAGAGAAGGCTCCGGGGAGACCTTATAGGGGCCTTCCAGTACCTGAAGGGGATCTACACGAAGGCTGAGGAGAGAGACTTTTCAAAAGGGCAGGTACTGACAGAATAAGGGGCAATGGTTACAAACTGGATGAGAGTAGATTTAGATGAGGTATTAAGAAGAAATTCTTTCTTGTGAGGATGGTGAGACACTGGAACAGGTTGCCCAAGGAAGTTGTGGTTGCCCCCTCCCTGGAAGTGTTTAAGGCCAGTTTGGATGAGGCTTTGAGCAACCTGATCTAGTGGAAGGTGTCCCTGCTCATGGTAGGGGGGTTGGAAGGAGATGATCTTTAAGGTCGCTTCCAACCTATGCCATTCTATGATAATTTACTATTACTACTGTTAAACTACTCAGTTGTCACACCACAATTCTGCTCTCCGACAAAAATGATCAAAATAAAAAAATAATAATTTATGAAATATACACCATTAATGTTACCCATTTGTTTGACAAGTGTCCTGAAAATACCTTTCAGTGTGAATGTATGATTCAAATGTTTGTAGATACTACTTTATTGTATTCAGGCAAAGCTTCTGTAGAAAAACTTTCAGATATCACCCATTATTGTACTGCATTTTAATAAGGTTTTCAGTTTTATTTTCAATAAACTATACAGAAGTAGTCATGCAGTATGCACTGGATTCTTATATGTTAAGCAATAAAGTACACACACAATTTTCTATTCCTGTAAAACACTCAGGGACTGAATTCCTATTTCTGTCTCTGTCACTGTCATCTTATTATGAGAATCCTGCAAAGAGAAAAACATTACTCTTATCCGTTAATTTCCTCTTACCTAATGGGAGCTTTAAAAATGATGGAGCTTCCCTGAGGTACTGAACAGTGATGGTAACTTCATCGCCAGCATTTCGCAGTAGGTGTACCTGTCAGCGTGACAAATAATAGCTACTTTAAACCAAAAAAACACCAGTCATAGAAAGCACATTACTTACAATGAAATCATCTTTTCTATAAGAAACCCAGTATGAACATTTCTGACTTGGAGTGAAGAATATCTTGAGGGTCAAGCTACACCAGTATTGGATAAGAGTAGGTAAGACCAATGGAATAACCTGAATAAATAATTTGGTAGGCAACCTGATTTTATATACCAGCTGAACATAACTCCTACAAAAAAATTAATATTGTAAAATTGGTATAGGGTAGTAGGGAAATGTATGTTTATGTAGATATAATACATTAATTGTGTGTATACAGACATAAACAGAGACATAAATATATATGAATATGTCATACATACCTGGATCTTAATTATTTGGATTCAGTTAGGTGACACATTAAGCATATTTCTTTGTTTTAAATATAGTATTCTGTTCTGTGGCTCTTCATTATCTATAAGTATTTGTTAACCAGGAAAGAACTCATACACACACATATTTGTATAGACACATGTATTAAAACATCAGAATTTAATTAAAGGCATAGCATACTACTGCATAAAGAACATTTTCAAATGCAGAACTTCAAATACTGTCTTTAACGGAACTCGATTCCTATTACAGGGCAGAAGTATTTCCCAGTTTCATACCCATGACACTCAGGAAACAGGTATTGCATTCGGTTTGTAGTGGTTTGCACGCAGGTTCTGCAGCCCTGATCTTGTTTGTCAAAAGTAGATGGTAATGCCTGCGACCTCTAATCCAAGCACAACCGGAGCATGCATGTATCAGGGAGAAAAGTAACTACAGCAAACTAACTCCTAGAGATGTATTTACTGCTCTGATGTTGTAGTTGGAGAAAACTGGTGCTTGTGTTGCATGAGACCACTATTTTGACACAATGACAGACTGGCCAAAATCATGAGCCATGGGATTACCTCAAACATTATAACTCTTCCTCTCGTGTACCTGAAATAATGCTTACACCAGTGACTGATATATTCGCCCACATAAAAAAACATTAAGCTTATGCCTGATGGATATGAAAACACAGGACAGATTAAGAAATCAAGTAAGCAGTCACAGAGGCC
>NW_010328021.1:0-11067 GCF_000700745.2 Antrostomus carolinensis | reverse complement strand
TGGAACTAGATGATCTTTAAGGTCCCTTCCAACCTAAACCATTCTATGATTCTATGATTCTATATTCTGATTTGTCTGATTAAGTGAGCAGACATATGAATCACTCATACAAAGAACTGTTGCTGAAATCTTACTGTGTGCTGTACTTGTAAAATCCATGTATTTAACAAAGACTTACAGTGTCTGCTTCCGTCCTCCCCACTCATTTCTCAGTCCGTCAAACAACGACTTCCATTGCTAACAACCTGCAGTAGCACTAGTGACCACAGAGAAGTCCCTGGGATGGAATGATAACATTTTGCACTCATTAAGTTAGGAAATCCAGCTCTGCAGCGGAGAAGCAAGAGCTCAATAAAGTCAGAGAAAGCACATGACAGGCAGTTCGGTAAGATTAGAGAGCTTGAGAAATGAGGGTCCAGAAGGACCTGCATTTCTTTTCATGTTCTTCCTTCCCGATGGACAGAAGAATCCTCCCTTCCCAAAAGCCCCATTTCTCTGCTTTCCTTGTTCTTTACTCAAGCATTTTTACTTCTTTTTTTTCATAGGCTCAATCCACATTTAAATGATTTACTACCAAAAAGAAAACAGCTAGTGCTATCTAATCACCTCCAGTACTCTGATATGAGGTGTTCAACTCAAGTCAAAGATTGTGTGGACAACTGACTACAAAAGAACCTGAGGTCTCACTGTGGGAAAAAACCCCAAAATATTATGATCATTATTTTCTGACTAAACTCTCTCAGGATGATCACAATAGGAATAACCAGGAACTGAAGAACAGTAAAATCAGAATGTTTCTTTAAGGTCATACAATAGTGTGCCAGGGCTGCAAAGCAAACCAATGTGTCTTGAGTGCTCATGTATAAGAACAATTATGTCTCCTTTTTCCTGCAATATTTTAGACATTATTTATTACTTAATAAGAACTGAAGATGGTTGGTACCTCTGCTACTCCCACCCTCCTGTTACTTCCCTTTGTCTGCAGACTATTATATATATAAAATATATAGATGATATATATAAAACAGCCTATTTGATATGTATAAAGGTCTATTTTATATATATTAAATAGACTAATATATATATAGACACATGCAAAACTTTTAGTCAAGATTCAGCTATCACATTATTCTTAAATACTTCTGAAATTCTGCAGTAACTGGATGCTTTGTTTTAAATTTAGCACCTGATTTGAAGATTCTGGATTTCTACATTATCTTTAATCATAAATTCCAGATTATATTTAAGCGAGGTAAAGACCAATAGCTTAAATTTAATTAAAATAAATTAAACTAGAACAGAATTAAAAGGGAATGTTTGTTTTGTGGATTTAGACCAGCTACTTTGCACAAAATGCTCAGAATCTCATGAAACCTATGTCAACTCACATAAACCTTTCCTCAAAAGTAATACTTTAATATGGGGGTATTTATTCAGATCTATCAACATATAATATTTGGATGCACCACCAAGATTCAAAATGAACATTCCTGAATATAGTTCTGTTTGGGAATACATCCATGATGAGTTGAATGGGAGCTAAAAATACTGCACGTCTTATAGATCTTCCTTATCATTCTGCCATACATAGCTAAGCTACATATATATATATACACACACATATATAGACACAGACATATATAGGTTATGCTTGGTTTGTTCAAAAGCTGAAACAGACTCTTATATTAGTCATGTTGAACTATAAGCTTGATGAATTTGTCTTCCCGAACTTCATTAACATCTGCATTAGGCCTTGAAATGAAATGAAGTTCTCCTTCTAGCCCAGCCACACCACCTAATGACTCTATTCATCACTATTTATGCTAAACCGCATTGCAATGGAGACTTCCCAACTACATAAAATTCTTTTAAATGTGATAAAAATGTTTATAAAAGACAGTAAATCAAGTTTTTTGCCACACTGCACTGATAGAACCAACGAACTTTGGAGTCATTGACTGAAAAAGCCTAATTGGAAATATTTTCTGTAAGTGTATGCATAAAGTTAAAAAATAATCAATTACTTCATTATCTTTAAAAAAATAATTATGAAATTATATGTAAGCACTTGAAAAAGCTGGTGTGCTTCACTTTGTAATCTGGTGCATAATCGGGTAGTGAATATTATTATATTTTTTAAAGATAATATTTTTTTTAATTCCTGGCCCCTACATGAAAGTTGATTTGGTCCCAGAAGCAGAAAGACATTTGGTCTGATCCTTGAAAAAAAAAATAAAAAAATCCAAGTTCAGGCCATGTATGGCTGCAAAAATCAACAAGTAAATATCCTGCAGGCATCTGCAATGACATCTGCAGCATATAGGGGGGAAACAAATGCCCTGATTTGGGATTAGGAGGGTAACACGTGTTACTTGTATGTGTATGGGGTTTGGGTGCCCAGGCACTGGCAGCAGTGGGGGCTGCAGGAGGGTCTCAGTGAGGAGAGGCCGGGGCTGCCCTGTGCTGGACACAGCCAGCTCTAACTGACCCAATACAGGACACGGCTTGGCGGGGAGGAAGAGGAGCTGGGAATGAAGGAGTGAAGTTGAGTCTGGGAAAAAGGGTGGAAGAAAGGTATTGGTTCAGTTTTTTGTCTTTGTTTCTCACTACCCAAAAAAAAAAAAAAATTAATTGGCAATAAAATTAATTACTTAATTAATTATTTTTCCCCAAGTTAAGTCTATTTTGCCTGTGATGGTAATTGGTAAATGATCTTTCTGTCAATCTTGACTGAAAAGGTTTTTCATCCTATTTTCTCCCCCTCTCCTGGTGCTGGTGCCTGAAAAATACTGGGCATAGTGGACTATAAGCTATTAAAAAAACCCAAACAAACAAACAACCACCCCCCTGACTCTGCCAAAAAAACAAACAAACAAAAAAAAAACCCCAAACATAAAGGAAGAAGTGCAGCAATGCTAACTACATAGTCTAAATTCAGTGAATCCAGCCTACGTGCAACAAAGCCAAAAAGCGATATGTTAGGAAGAGAAGAGAGCAACCAATGCATTCGCTTCCAAAGAAAAAGTCAGTATCAGGGTAGCAGGAAGTCAGAATTGGCAAGAAATACAAGATCCTCTCACCAAATCATACAATCATAGAATCAAATAATTATATAGGTTGGAAGGGACCTTAAAGATCATCTAGTTCCAATCCCCCCTGCCATAAGCAGGGACACCTTCCACCTTCCAAGCCTCATCCAACTTGGCCTTCAACACTTCCAGGAAGGGGATGTCCACAGCTTCTCTGGGCAACCTGTTCCAGTGTCTCACCATCCTCACAAGAAAGAATTTCTTCCTAATATCTCATCTAAATCTACTCTCATCCAGTTTGTAACCATTGCTCCTTATTCTGTCAGTACCTGTCAATGCCCTTGTAAAAAGTCCCTCCTCAGACTTCGTGTAGATCCCCTACAGGTACTGGAAAGCCGCTATGAGGTCTCCCCGGAGCCTTCTCTTCTCCAGGCTGAACAGCCCCACTTCCCTCAGGCTGTCCTCATAGAAGAGGAGGTCCAGTCCTTTGGTCATCTTCATGGCCCTCCTCTGGACTCGCTCCAGCAGGTCCATGTCCTTCTTATGTTGGGGGCCCCAGAACTGGATGCAGTACTTCAGGTGGGGTCTCACGAGAGCAGAGTAGGGGGGCAGAAATACAGAATGTTGCTGCATCTTGTGATTCCATTTTACTTGTCATTGTGTGTTAAATGTATTAGCAATGTTGACTTCAGCATATAATCAGTGTAGCAACATCACTATTTTGTAATTTCCAATAGATAATTTCAAAACCAATGAATTTATAATATAGTCACAATACTGTACTGAAACATGTAATGGGAAGAAACAGAAACCAAATAAAATACTAAAAACTCCCTTTCTTATTCACAATTAGCTTTTTAGAAAACTCACAAATGCAAACCATTTTAATTCTTTGACTTTGGAATAACAAGGAAAAATTTTAACTTCCTAATAGATATAAACATTTTGAAGAAAACTTTCAAACACAGCATAAGAACTGTGTTTCCTCTTAATTAAGCAAAGAATGTTTGCACATAAGCATTTGTATTTGTCAAGAGATGAGAGGAGACAGCATGACAGACATACTGCCTAACATACTTTTGGAAGATCTTAGTCAAATATTATGAAAACAAATTAAATCCAAACCCAGTACGGAACAAAACAGAGCAGTAGATTAGGAACTGCTGCAGAGCGTGAAATTTGTTTTTTATTTCGAATGGTATTTTGAAAAGGAAAGAACTCTAATACTAATGCTTTGGTTTAAAATTACCAAGCAGTAATACCTTAAAAGATACTCACACTGTATCATACACTCCTGGAGCTACCTAGTATTCTTAGGTAGTGTCTGAAGAGGTGGTAGCATTGAACTGCACACATACTAAAAAAAAAAAATCAAATTTCAGTGCTCACAAGAACGTATTCACAGGAAGATCACTAAATAATGTACTGTTTTGTGGTGCTGAAGCTTTCGCACAAGTCCAGTAAGTCCAAAAAGACAAATCAAGTAGCTTTGGAGTAACATTCACTGTTGCCTTACTGTAGTATTAATATAAAAGGAGAATTGTAAAAGTCAGTGGTGGGGATTTTTATTATTAGTAGTAAATTGATTAAATATATTTACTGCAGCTAACTCCGTGTGTGTATGTACTTCCTTGTATGTTTATATGTATGAAGGAGAAAAGGGCATCCAAGGAAATGTTTGCTTTTCATGCTGGTTCTAACTTGTGGATTTTGCATCTCTGTGCATTCATCAAGCCAGGGTTTATTATGCTTCTCTTTTTCACATGCATTTCTCAAGAACAGAACAGAGAGAATGTTAAAAATATAAATAGGACTTCTAGGTCTCACTTAGCTAACTACATTCCAGAGTCTGCAGAGAAAAATATGACCCAAATTTTATAAAAAACAATTGACCTTTGTTGTCTCCTTTTTACTGTCAACAACCATTTTCGGGAAAACATATAACTTATAACTCAGGCAGGCAAGTCAACAGCACCATTCATAGCTGATGTGCTTTCTTGTTACATTCTGGTGCCTTGTGCTTACTGTGGCTTGCTCTAAACCTTCAAACATACCTGATAATTATTATACACAGTGCTCAGAGATTTAGACAAGGTTCTGGTTGTTCAAATCAGGTTCTGTCTTATTATAGATGAGAACTGTAACAGCAATTAAAATTGAAACGGAGCATGTCTTTGATGAATGAATTCACCTATATGGCCCTTTAGTTAAGATCTATTATGAGAGCAGAAGTCACATCATTTAACTTTGACCATTTAAAAGATTCAACTCTAAAGTAGTTGTTAATATTTTTTCTAGAAATCAGTGAAGAGCCTAGGATATGAAGGAATCATCTCCCACAGGTGTCTATCTCAAAATAAGAAGAGTCTGGATGATAAACTTACACATTAAACATCTGAAGTTGGATGAAATTAATCTTACAATGACACCAAGCTCAGTGGTGCAGTTGACACAATAGATGGAAGGAATGCCATCCAGAGGGACTTGGACAGGCTTGAAAAGTGGGCCCATGAGAACCTAATGAGGTTCAACAAGGCCAAGTGCAAGGTTGTGCACTTGGGTCGGGGCAATCCCAGGGGTGTGTACAGACTAGGAGAAGAACTCACTGAGAGTAGCCAGGCTGAGAAGGACTTGGGAGTCCTGGTGGATGAGAAGTTTCCCATGAGCCAGCAGTGTGCAACTGCAGCTCCGAAGGCCAACTGCATCCTGGGCTGCATCAAAAGAAGGGTGGCCACCAGGGTGAGAGAGGTTATTGTCTCCCTCTACTCTGCCCTTGTAAGGCCCCCCCGGAGTATTGCATCCAGGCCTGGAGCCCCCAACACAAGAAAGATGTAGACCTGCTGAATCAGGTCCAGCGGAGAGCCATGAAGATGATCAGAAGGCTGGAGCATATCTCTTATGAAGAAAAGTTGAGGGAGCTCAGTTTGTTTAGCTTGGAGAAGGGAAGGCTCCAGGGAAACCTCACTGAAGCCTCCCAGTACTTGAAGGGACCTTATAAATAGTAGGGAGAGTGACTTTTTAGATGGGCAGATAATGACAGGAAAAGGGGAGATGGTTTTAAACTAAGAGAGGGGAGATTTAGGTTAGATATTAGGAGGAAACTTTTCAACCAGAGGGTGGTCAGACACTGGAAAAGGTTGCCCAGAGAAGTTGTGGATGCCCCATCCCTGGAGGCATTCAAGGCCAGGTTGGATGGGGCCCTGGGCAGCCTATTCTAGTGGTTGGCAACCCTGTCCAGGGCAGGGGGGTTGGAATTAGATGATCTTTAAGGTTCTTTCCAACCCAAGCCATTCTATGATTCTATCTTGTATCTCTAGATGAAAATTTAAGATTTAACACCTAACTCAGATTAAAAGCCTGAAGTAAAAATTCTGAAGGAAAATGAAGTTAATTTCCTGAGTTAATCTTAAATTTTCAACTCTCTCTATGAGTAGGCAAGGAAGTTACATGAAA
This sequence comes from Antrostomus carolinensis, assembly GCF_000700745.2. NCBI lineage: Eukaryota > Metazoa > Chordata > Aves > Caprimulgiformes > Caprimulgidae > Antrostomus > Antrostomus carolinensis. The sequence continues at coordinate 4,585 of NW_010328021.1, read as the reverse complement.
AACAGAGACCTCATGTACAAGCAGTCTTTAAAATTACAGCAGAAGCAAACTAGTTTAAAAAAAAAGTTCATAAAATTAAAACTGGATTGCAAATAGTATCAGAAAAGCTTGAAGCAGTTTTAAGTTACTTCAAGAAATAATTATTTCTTGGCACTTGCCTCTTTTCTACTGGTCAATTATGAAGTGGTTTCCAATAAATACTTCTGATTCTTATCTTCCTTAGTTTTGCAGTATTCAATAAGCAGTACTCTTTTCCTTAATGCTTAATTGGCTAGTCCAAAACAAGCATTTGTGTGTGAACAATTTATACAGATATCCCAGGACGATGACAATTTATTAATACTGTAGTGACTTGCAACACTCTTCAAGTCTTTCAATTTTCACTTAGGTATCTTATCCTATAATTAGAAATAAAATTATTTTTACAGAAATCTATCATAGATATCCTGCATAATTATATACCATGACTCAAATAACTTTTCCTTATACTTCTTTACGTTATCAGTATGAGTCTTTGACATTTGTGTATGTGCCTGAAAAGACCTGTAGCTTTCACAGCCATTGAGTACATCACAATTATACAACTTGATATAATATTGAGTCAACCCATTCCTTTTTTAAAAAATCTGTCCATGCCATACTTGTTAGAAGCATCTTGTGGTTTTACTTCCTCAGATTGTGATGAATAGTTAGCTTAAATGATTAGCTTTCTATATGGCTACTGGAAGATAATCCACAAATATATATATGTAAAGAAAAGTGTATGTTTAAAAGAAGAATGTATTTCTGTTTCACTCTGGCCTCTTCTTCATATGATACGAAAGATTCAGAGCATTAGTTCTGTGACAGATCCTTACTGTAATGCTCTGTAATCTGTCTTTATAAGTAAATCCACTTCTCTCCTCTTTCTTTTCTGCAAACTGAGCCTTAGAATATTGTAACTGACTATTTCAGAAACCCATCAGTAGCCTGCAGAATATATGCACCTGCCCAAACATACAGATATGCATAAGAAAAGCTATAAAGTAGGTAATCACTACCACAACTGATTTATTAGTGGTCTCTTACCTCTATTGTTTATTCTGTGCTTTTTACCTGATCATTAGATGAATGCTTATATTACTACAATTTTCAGAAATTTTATTTCACCTGTCATTTTGCAAATATATAATATAGTCTCTATTTCAATGAACTAAAATTTAAAAAAGATGAGACAAAGCATGGGAGAAAAGTGGTGAAGTAAAAAATTATCTTTATGAAGTTTCTGTCCAGAATGTTGTCACTGATACAAAATAGCAACAATAATGACACAATAATGATACCACCCATAGACAGAAGTATTATATTCTTGTCCTTCTACTAAAATGTAAAGACCCCAAATAAAAAAAAAAAAAAAAAAAAAGACAGAGCTGACCAGCATCAGGCACGTATGGACACTTACAAATTTTCTAATAATCCAGAAAAGTACAGAGAATAATGCTGAATTTACCAAGGATGCTATTAATGATCCCTTCCAAAGTGAAATGAATTACATTCAGAAAGATGGCATGACTGCAGGTACAGGAAAGTTAACTGCAAGGTTACAGTTACAAAGGGAAAGACTGCCCTTTTTGGGAATGTTTATTTCAACATGCTGATAACTATGTATTTTATATTATTATGAAAGAGTAATACAGATGATTAAATTATGTGTTCCATGCAAAGTTTGTAGTTAAAAGCAGCACTTGCACACCACTGAACCAGGCTTGCTATGCAATTACTGATCAGAGGTAGTGTGGTGGTTTCACTTGGCTGGCAGCCAAACACAGTCACTTGCTCACTGTCCGCCCTCCCTAGGGAACAGGGGAGAGACTTGGAGAGGTAAGGGTAAGGAGACTCGTGGGTTGAGATAAAAAACAATTTAAGAATTGAAAGAAAATAAAACTTAAAATAATAATGATAGTAATAATAGAATATGCAAATGAGCAATGCACAGTGCAATTGCTCACCACTTGCCGACCGATGCCCAGCCTGTCCCCAGCTAGTGATCCTGGAGCACAGACAGTCCTGAAACCAAAACCGCAATCCCCGATTGATCCCCGAGAGAATCCACATCTTTCTAGTTAACCCTCATTAATATACTGAACATAACGTGATGTGATATGATATGGAATATCTCATTGGCATATCCAATGCCAATTTTGGGTTTTGCTAATTACTATGCTTTTTCCCTCCTCAGTCCTTTGCACCTGCATACTAACAAAACACAAAGTCCTTCGATTTCCAGCAACAAATAAAAACATTAGTATTTTAACAATTTTCTTCTCATAACAAATCCCATACTGAAATAAAAAACCAGCACTTTCTAGCTACTAAGAAAATTAACTCTATCGTAGTGAAACCAGGACATGTAGAAGAGATTGAAAAATCCTGGTGAAGTGATCAACGTCCTTGCATACAACGCAGAGTTTTCATACTTCAGAAGAAACTACAGGAAGACAGAAAAGAAAGATCTTAGTAGGCAGGCAGCAATTCTCCAACTTGGGCTGCATGTCTATTTTTTCAGATCTTACTGGGACAGATGTCAGTGAGTAGGTGAAACAACTAGACCTCGATAAACAAGATTTCTAGCTCTAGCGCACCATGAGCTCTGCACCCAAATGACTGTGCTGCTCCACTCCTTGCTATAATCTAGGAGCTTTCTCATGATGTTGTTGTGCTTCATCAGGAACTGGGGTTCACAGCAAGCTTTCGCCACAGCTCATAAGGCACAATGCCCTCTATGGCTACAGATATATAAAAAACTACCAAGTATAATACAACAGTACTATATATCTAGCAAAACCATGACGTTTTTGTTTGTCAAAGAGTCAGGTATAAATTCAGAGGCACGAAAGGTATTAACTGAGACAGAAAAGGGACTGGTGCTTTTCCCATTTCTACTTGTGCTTGATTTTTGTTTGGGTTTTTTGTAGGTTTTTTTTCTTTCTCTCCCCGCCACCCCCCACTCCTCCATTATATTCACATGGATTTGCTACCATCTTGCCAATTTACCAATTTACCAATTTTACCATTTACATCTTGCCAATCAGTTCCTTTGGCTGGAGGAGTACCTGAGGAGTCCTTATCATGGTGGATATGTAATAGCAATTGGTATGTATGTCCTGGACTGGGCACTGAAACCATAGAGAATGTGCACCTTCCAATTAAAAAATAAAACATACTATTATCTGAGAAACTAAGTCCTATTTATTATCACCTTAAAAATGTCCCCTCCCCATTGCCTACCTATCGAGACGATGCAGCTTATGGAAATTTTCATGGATTTAAATTAAACTGCAGCTTCTCTTAGTTCACTCAATTAACACTTGTCTCTTATTTCTGCCTGCAAATACAGTAAAAGATGTTTTTAACCACAAAGCTTCATTATTAATTTAAACAAATAACACTGCTCCTGTACGATATAATTACCAGGAATTATAGACAAAGAAAGGAAATTATTTAAATGTTTTTTTCATTATTTTGTACATTATTTTTTCTACTTATTACACACTTTAGTCTGTTTCACAGACTACATGCCTACACAAATATCTGGGATATGAAAGATGCTGATATATAACGTGCATTGGAAAACACATTCTGAGCCAAAACAGCTGTTCCCTGAAGCAATGGAAGTTTAAATAAGTTTGCCTAAGCGTAACTGCTACCTGAAGCATGAAAACCCATCCCTAAGAAAGTAACTTTGCCATCCTTCAAAAAATTCCAAGAATATCGGAGCATTACAGGGACTTCTTTCTGGAAATTGAGGTCAATCTCAACTGTTATCAATGTGCCATTATTGAAAATATTTCAAAGCCACGTAACTCAAAATTTTAGAATAAGCAGAATGTTTTATTGTTCATCTACATGTTACTTGTAAAAAGAAGTAATTGCCTCAGGTATCAAAAAATCACAACATACAGAAATTACCAGAAAACAAACATACAATTCTTAGACTGAAACTTTTTTAAATCATTACTGACATATCTGGCATGTCAGCAACAAATACTGTAATATCAAAGTGCCACTTCCAGTAAAAATACACATATATATATCTGACTGACCATGACTGGAAATGCATGTTTCAGTGAAATCAGAATATGTAGAAATGCAAATATTTCTATCCCAAATTCAGGCCTTTTCAAGCAAATGGGAGCAGTCTGACCCTGCAGGTTCATATTCTTCAAATATATTTGAAAATCTTTCTAGATGATAGTTAAGTTATGTTTGTACAAAGTCTAGTTGGCACAGATTGAGCTAAAAAGACTAAATGCAGGTTTTCAAATAGCTGTTACTGTTCCCATTTTCTTTGTCAATGTTTGCTTGTATTCATAACATACCCGCAGATCTCAGAAAAGGATTTTATCTGACTAGAAGTGCCTCTGAGGAGAGAGGTATCAGTAAGAAAACTGCTTTTGTCCACTGGCAAAGGTTATTTATGACCAAAGAGGCTAGTATAATTTGTTCTAAAACCTTCATAGGTCTTTCAATATTTATAAATGAAATAAATATAACATGAAAAGGTTTAAAAGAGACACAGATTATTATTATTATTATTATTATTATT
>NW_010328020.1:65611-72572 GCF_000700745.2 Antrostomus carolinensis | reverse complement strand
TCACGTTAAGCACATTCATAGGATTCAAGGTCTAGTTTTTATTTTGTAGGGGGTTTTGGTTTGGGTTTTTAAAATTATTATTATTATTTTATTTTTTTCACAGGTTCAGACTAAGAGAACTGAATGCATGATTTTTAGTTCTTTGACTGCAGATGAACTTAATTCCTTTAGTGGACTTCCACGCACAGAGCATAGGAAGCGGAGCCATACTCTTCCTGCCCTACCCAGTCAAGCACCCTAAAGGGAAAGGAATACGCAAAAGAACAAAAACCATGATGAAAACACAGTAAGAGAGAACATACCCACCCAGAAATACACCTCTTATAAACTTGCTTTCCCCTCCCTTACTCCTCAGTATTCACTTCTCTCTCTTTTAGTTTAATTCACTTCTATGCCAGCTACATAAAAACCAACACAGAAAAGGAAACTAACTCTATAGACTGACCCATGGCCATAGAGATCACAACTAAGTTCTACCCATAATCATAATATATCATATTGATATATATGATACATTATATAATAAAATACCTATAATATTTTTAATCATAAAGTGTTCTGCATGAAACCAGTTTCCACTACAGGCTAAACAGACAAATTCAAGAATATTTCTACAAATCCATTTCACCTCCTGTGTAGCCAACAACATGCCAGATTACTGAAGCAGAACCATTAAAAACCCAGTACGTGTTTCAGTTCTGTGGCATTTGTCCTTTCTCTTTTTCTTCCAGTTTGGAAAAAAATTGAGTTAACGCCACTTTTAAATGTGAGCACGCCCTCAAGTTTCTTCAGAAAGACTGTACAGCTGCATTTTGGACACAAAAAATCAACCTGAAAGGAATTAGCCTGCTTATAAACTCCATCTTGAATTAATACTCACCCCCTTTACTGGCAAGTACAGTTTTCCTCTGTTAATGATGCAGAGCCTAAACATTTCTATAACTGCCTATTTTCTAGTGTAATCCACATATCAACAAAACATTGTGGTCACCAGAAACAAGAAAATGCTGCTGTTGGATACAATGTAAGGAAAAAGAAAAAATGCAGATCCATTACCACAATCCTTACAGTGTTTGGCTCCTCAAAGCAAACAGAGGACATTGGTATGGAGATGAATGAATCAGAGTACACTTCTGAGGCCTTCATAGCACATCTCTTCTCTAAAGCATTGCTGGAAATCATCAGCTGGAGAAGGAGCATAGAGCTACACAAGTGACTAGCATGGTGTCCCTGACCCAAGACTGGTGGGATAGTCCTTAGACATTGACACCAATAGGCCTGTCACACTCCACCATGAGGTCCTGCACATCTCCCATGCTTCTGTGCTCCCCTTCAGCAGCCCCGGTCCTGCCACTCCCACCCATAAGAAGGACAGGCCAAGGGGTCTCAGCCTGTTGTATCATCTCCTTATCATCGCCTTTTAGACCTATGAAATAATACAAATCTACTGTCAGCTACCGGGACTCCTTCCAAGACCCCTCCCTCCAACCACCTACCCACACAGCTCTAACAGATATTTATTATCCTGCTTTGTCTGGTTTTATTTATTACCAGATTTTCAGTTTTACCCAGGACTGTTACAAAGTATTTACACCAAGTTCATTGATTTCCAATAAATAGAATTTTCTAGCTTGGTTAAAGGCTATTTCCAGAATGGCTTGTATTTAGAGTGATTATACTAATTTTTTAAGAGCCGAAAACACTTTTTCACTATAACGCCCATCTGCTTCCCGTGCCCACGCCGTGCTGTGAGCACCTCCCGGTTCCCAGGAGAGGACAGCCCTGCCAGGCTGCCGTGTCCAGCACTGCAGACACTGAGGTGAAATTCCCGCTTTCTGGAAGGCTCAGCTCGTTTTGGGAAGTCGGAGAAGACCTCAAAACGTCTCTGACGGAGACAGTGGGTGGGTTTCATCGTTGCTGAGCCTCTGGGAATTCACAGTAGCTCCCGTTTGCCCACTCTCATGTCCCTAGTGCTATACCAGTCCTTTAAATTAAAGTTTCATGCCTTCGTTTAGTAATTTTCATAAATTACTGAAATAGGACCTAACAATATAAACTATTCCAACTGGTATTTTTCTAGTTAACACGGTTTTAAGCCACAAATTTTGACAGAAACATAGAAGTCGTCTGTATGGTTAGAGCCCCCCTGACTTGTCACTGAGCCCACTTGAGGGCAGACCCAGCGCCCGAGGCTTAAACACACGTTACAGCCGACGAGCGGGGGCTTTACTGGAGAGCAGCCGGGCACCGGCGGAGAGTGAGAGGGTTCGGGTTCTTAATCCACTTTCTCAGTTTGTGACTGTTGCAGAGAAGGTCCCTTTCCTCTAGTGCGTGCTCCAAGCAGCAAAGCAACTGCCGGCGGCTAAGGGAAGACTGGCACCTCGGGCTGGTCTGTCATCAACTGCCCCTAACGGGACAGGGGCTCCTGTCCCCCCAAAAAAACATGGCTGCCAGCCAGGAGATGTTTTCCTGCATGCTTCAGGTTCCTGGAAGTGAGGACACACTGCCCAGGCACCCAGCAGCTCCAAGGGCACTGTGCGGGAGTGCCAGACCAAGGGCAGCTTTGTCCTGCAGCCCCAGTGGCAGCTGGATAGCACTATAGTGAACCGTGAAGGAAGCGCCTGGTGAATCAGCATCGTTGTCAATATCTAATACCAGATGCTTTGCTCTGAGCAGACTGTCACTTACTAATTTTTGTCTCCATTTCCCATGCTGAGGGGACAGACAGCCTCTGAGAGCCGTTGATGTTTGCTCCCATGTCCCCTACCCTCAGGTCTTCCTCAGGAGTGTCCATGACCAGCAGGTACCCTAACAAGGTAACAGCGTGAGGAGGAGGTACAAGGTCTTACTGGCAGCAAAAGGTGAGTAACATATATGTAGGAGGACCAGGAGTGCTTTCCCCAACACCGAGGGGAGAGCTTGGACAGCCCAACAGTTTCCTGGGTCACCAAGTACCTGCTGAGTCATGACATTTGCTGCACAGCCACAAGGACCACCCAGCACTGATTTTTCATCACCTTAATTCACTGAACACAAAACTGCAGCAATCCAGAGGCAGATTCGCAGGTCTGGCTTTGGAGAGGGCAGGGAATCTTGTCTTGCAGAGAGCCTAGTGATTAGCAAGGATAATTGTAATCTACAGCCTGCATACATCTGACAGTCAGGGCACCCTTAATCTAGCTGTTGGTTGAATCAAGGGCACAGAAGCCAATAGGTAGTAGTAGCAGTAATCCTTTCAGTAGTCAGCTTAAAGACAAGAACAGAAAGAAAAGGCTTTTCTTTAAAGACCACAACCTATTCACCAGAGGAAGTGTTTAACATGTAGCTCCCTCTAATCAGCTTTCTAATTTCTTCCTCTTGAACGCCTTTAAGTATTTTATCCTCTGGTTCCACTGCTTGTACCACTCAAAGTTATAACTTCAGATTAAATACAGGTTGTACTGAAAAACAAACACTGGTAGGACAATTCCTATAGTATGTAAAGCAACCTGAACATTTGACCTGAACCTACTTGATTATAATAATTTTGAGAGAATTTCTGTGGCTATTTTACATACTATACAAGGTCTTTCTTCAGCTTTGATATAACTACCTGAACAACAAATTTTCCTTGACACAGTATTATGAAGGCAATGAACCTTCCAACAGAAGGAATGACTTCTGTTCTGGGTCACAGTCAATAAAACCACAGCAAATGTTGTAATGTAACTAAGCACTCTGCAGTTACCAAAATACCTGTAACAAACCGTGCCTGACAAGCCATGGGAAAGCAAGGCTCAGCTCTGGTCTAGCATCACAGATGTCTTCAGATGCAATTGCTACCTTCCTTGAGCTTTTCGAAGCTCATATAAAAACTAACTTCAGCTCTTAAATTTCACCTGTGGCCTGTTTTCTGCAGAGCAATCAAGGAGTTCCTAGGATTTAAAGCAACCCTTAAGCAAACATTATGCAGCCAAAATTTAATTGTCTTGGCTAGTCTGTCTGGTTTCAATTAGATGCTAGTGCTGCTCTTGACTTCCTTGAGAATTACTTACTTGTTGCCACCTGGCCTAGCCTTTCCAATCCCACAGGCAGCTGTGGTCTTTTCTTGTGCCCATCTGTGAGTAAATTTAACTCTTTCTGTTCCTCAGAGAAGAGAAAACAACTGAGACAAATAAACACCTTGTAGGGACAAGAATACTCTTTTTGTCAGGTTTATAAAGTGCTTGGCCCACCGAGAGTTGCCCCCATTCCGAACAGGCTTGCTTATATGAACAACATTCAGAACCAGTAGTGATCCTTCAGATATGCTGCCTTTGGTCACAGTGCTAGGAGTCTACTATGCAGCTGAGGAGAAAGGGTGTGCTGGGTAGCAAGGTTTCCTCAGGAAACTTAATGTAGTATGATTATGTTGTGTGGGATCTCAATAATCTTTTCTTCTCCTATTGGCTTTTCCACCCTGTTATGGCCTCTTTGTGAAATCTGTATGAAATTAGATAATTTCAAAAATATAGACTTTCTTTCAGTTTCATGGAAACTCAAGTTTGAAGGAAAGTTACCATAATAACAACCTCACTAAGGGAAAGACTGGAGTATTCATCTCTTGTACGACACTAGGAAAATCCATGTAGGAGAAAGACCCCATAAATACAGTGAGCACATTACTGCAGCCTGCACTGTGCAGTGCAGGAGAGAATCCAACAAGATGTGAAGTACAGAAAAAACAGTCATTCATACTTTGTTGATCACAGAACTATGGCAGAACAATGAAGTTATACTAGATTTATTTGCAGTATTACTGCCCTCTCTACAGAATTAAAGGAGCTAATGCAGCCTTTGAACAAGCCACCAAGACAGATGCTTTCTTGAACTGCATGCTCTTTAGCTGATCTGCTGGAGTTTCTGTGTGCCATTGAGCTGGTTTTACTAACTTGGTCTTCTGAAGGGATGAAAATATAAATGGTGCCTCAGTGAGCCTGATGCATATCCACTCTGAGTCCACCTTTGCAGTCTCCCATTAATGCCACTCAAACACCAGGATGATGGAATTAATCTGTTGGAATTGGATATCTTTGCTGAAGAAAGAGCAGAAATGAGTTTGTCTGTCAGGTGTGGATTAATTTGTGTGGTGCTGAATGATGACAAATGGTTTGTGTCCCTATAATCCAAAGGGAATCTCCAGAATAATAAAGTTAGTAAACTAGTACTTACTTTCCTGCATTAGCAAACTGAGTTTTCATTTTTATCAACTAGCCCATGCACTGCCTAGAGCCAGGCAGTGCTGAATTAGCCTGTAACACAGCAAAAGTCATTACCCTCTTACCATTGGCATTCACTGGGGTGATTCTTATGCAAAACCCCTACATTTTTATTTCTTTTTTTTTTTTTTTTCTTACAAGGGACACAATTTATGTAGATTCTATCACATCTGATTACACATTACTTTCTATAATCACACATTTTCCCTACTTGGTTGTGTGAGTCAGCACAGGCAGGATACAGGAACAACCACAAAACCATGGAGGAAATGCAAAGAGTAAATTTATTTTCGTTACCTCGCCAACGAGGGAATCCCCAAAGCAGCAGCCGGGCAAAGGCACCCAAGCAGAGACACAGGCACCATGGAGCTCAGTCCATGCTAGAGGATCACTGAACCTGCTGTTTTCACCATACAATCAGTAGGGTATATGTATTTTTCCACACTCCAGCTGCACGTCACTTGAGCATGTCTATAATCCTCCTCGCCAACCTTCTGTTATTATCCCACATTCCACCCCCTCACTCAAGGGACCACTTCCATGGAGCATAGCAAAGCTGGAGGTGTCCATTTGGGCTTGTGGGTTGTAGGGTGGCGTAACTTACAGAGTCACGTAACAAACACGTATAGAAAAAAAGAATAAGCCTATGTCTACATTAGTGCTTAGAACCAGGTGTCCTGCCCATCCTGTCAGGGAAGTCAACCACTCAGCCAGCCAGGCACTGCAGGTGGATTGTTTCATTTGATGCATTAAGTCCTGGAGATGTCGAATGTAGTCCTCTATGCTGGCTGATTGATCAGTTATGTTGAAGGAACACATGCTTCAAAATCAGAGCAGAGTTTATAGTGTTGAAGAAGGAGATAGTCCCCCATCAATCAATTTCATAATGTTCCTTGGTGTACAGCCATTACCTACTCGGAAAAAGTAATGATGAGGAATGTTAGTATCAAAAGCACTTAGCATAGTATAATCCTGCAGTACAGCTATTGGGTTTGGCATGTCAATGAAACACGCTGTCAAAAGATCTGCAGCTGTTAATCCTCCCTCAATACAAAAGGCAGATGAGTTAGTTACAGTAGAGGCCAACCAAATCCAAGTATTTATTTACATGTGGATCTTAGAGAAATGTATCCAGGGCATGTGCTTGTTGTACAGGAGTACAAAGCACAACAAGCCAACCTGTGGCAAGGGAAGAAAACAGGAGTGTCACCTCCTTCCAGTATTACGTATGCCATTGCCCCAGCTCCTTCAGCTGATATTACTCTGCGTTTGGTGACCTGGTGTGGGGTAATTGCCCACATGGATTGAAGAGCTATAGCTTGCACTTTTTCAGATTGAATTTCAATTCAATGTTGGGTTTGTGACACAAATAACACCGTTCCAGTGCTACCTCCTCTCAATAAGGCACAGTATTCATCAAAGATACCTGAAATACAAGAACTCAAAAATCTGATATCAACAGAGGATGTAACATAAGAGGAGATGGAGTACAGAACCACATAGCATTCTCAGGGGTTATTATATGAATCTTCTTGTCTGGAGTAATAGGTCACAGTCCCACCATGCAATCCGTCAGTGTAAACAATTCCATTTCCCCTGTAGTTAATATTGTGGGAGAGATACCAGCTGGAAGAATCTCAGTCCTCACCCTGTTTTGTACTGCAGGTGTTGCAATACGATCATAGGGTGTTTGATTATTAATATTCCATCTGTTTTGCAAAAAA
>NW_010328020.1:64441-65587 GCF_000700745.2 Antrostomus carolinensis | reverse complement strand
CAATGTTGTAGTGAAATCTCCAAGGGGAAGATTTTCGCCTAGTGTGGGTGTATGATTAAATGATACAGTTCCTAGAAGAGTGGTGTGTGGAGTGGTTACAAGTGGTTTTCCTGGTAGAAATCACTGCTGTAAATGTTTCAATTTCCAAAGCGTGGCTGCCTGAGCTACCCCTGCATGTGCTGTAACAGAGTCATCAGTGAGCCACCCGTGAATAGCTATGGGTGTGTGTACAGTCGCACTGTCTTGGCCTGTGATTCTATCAGTTTCTTGTAGTGCCCAAACTGTAGCTAAAATTTGTTTTTCTATCGGGGCATAATGGACAGCTGAGCATTGTCATGCCTTGGACCAAAATCCTGCAGGTTCTTTCTGATTTTTTGGCCCAGTCACCTGCCACAATCCCCATGAGACCATATCATCTAGAATTGTTACTCTAATTCAAAAGGATATCCTTGCCTAGGAGTGTATAATTGTGCATATCAATCAAAGCATTTTTGCAGGCATCAAAAGCTTCTTGTTGATTCTTGGTCCACTACCAAACAACCTTTTTCTAGTTAACGTCTGCAGAGGGCGCATTAATACCACGAGATGTGGGATCAAAGTTCTCCAATACCCTGAAAGTCCCATGAAGGTCTGTAGCTATTTTACTGAGGTTGGTAGAGGAAATCACTCGACTGTTTGCTGAACCTTATTTGGTATTTCTCTAATCTATCCATTCCAAAATATTCTCCAAAATTGTGCTGTAGTACTAGGGCCCTGTATTTTCTTTGGATTAATTGCCCAGCCTCGGTCCTGTAAAGGTGCTTTCAGTGATTTGTCAGCAACTTCAGTTTCTTGTTGTGACTCTGCCATAATCAATAGATCATCAATATAATGGTAAACAGTAATGGTACCCGGCCAGAGTGCTACAGCAGCTGATATTGTTTGGCGGCAAATGGAGGGACTGTGTTTGTATCCATGAGGCAATACTTGGAAAGCATATTGCTTTTGTGCCAGGGAAAGTCAAACTGGTTTTGGCTTTCTGAAGGAATGGCTATCAAAAAGAAAGCATTAGCAAGATCTACCACCACCTTCCAGGTTTGTAAATTTTTGCTAATTTTTTTCTATAAATGTAACCGTGTCTGGTACCATAACTGCAAGTGTGTGTGG
>NW_010328020.1:40904-64409 GCF_000700745.2 Antrostomus carolinensis | reverse complement strand
GGGTTTTACTGTATTCAATTCTCTGTAATCTACAGTCATTCTCCAAGTGCCATCTGGTTTTTGAACAGGCCAAATAGGATTATTAAAAGCAGTTATGGTCTCCTTAACGATTCCCACTTGTTGAAGTGCCTGAATGGTCTAAGCGATTTCCTCTTCCCCCCAAAGTTAAGAGGGCAGGGGTTGGATTTCCCCCAATCCCAGATCTGTAATGTGGCTGCTTTATTGTTAATATTACTGTGTCACACAGTAACTTCAGCTCCAGTATCCACCAGAGCCAACACATGTAAAATCCCCCAAGACTGCCACTTTGTAGGTAAAGGAACACAGGGGTGTCGGTAGCCTCATGGTATGAGGCTACAGGGGCAGCAATTTTGGGAGACCTGCCAAACCCTCATTTCTGCTGTTTTGGCATTTGCCAGATAGTGCCCTGCCGTGAGGGGACAGGTGGGGCGGAGGGTGGGGGCAAAGTTGGTGGCGGGGCTGGGGGCAGTCAGCTTTTTTACATAGTTGGTAACTTTTGCCATCGGCGAAACATTTCTGATGTTTTGATCCCATTTATTTCTGCGAGTGGGACACCAGGTTGTAAAAGATCATTCCACATTTGTTTCCTTGTCACTGGTGATGTAACTCCTTTCAGTTCTGCCAGATTTCCTTTATCCACCACTCGCGCAGACAGTCTCGACATTACAGCCCTGATTTCCCTCAAGGTATTTGCTAGGGCACCTACATTACCAGTAGCATTTGTGACTGCTGGTATAATTGAGGGTTCTAGTGAGGCAGGCGCTCCTCTCACAAACTGCATTTTGATAATTCTCGTTACTGCTACCCTGTCCAGCTCAGATCCCATAATCAACGCACGCCCCGTCCCCATCTGCTGCACTAAATTAATACCCTCCTCCATTGTACACCAGTTTCTGAGGGACAACACTAATTCGACAGGTTCGTGATATACTGTTAAAACTGCTGCACACACCCATTGATACAGCGTAGGTGCAACAACAGGTTGCCCATCACGATCTCTGATACTTTGCAACTGAGCGTATCCTTGTTGTGTCTGATCACCGCTGGCTACAGGGCTTAATAAATCTTTTTCACTCATTAATAAATGGACAGATGCAGCTCCACTGTCCCAAGCTCGCAAAATCCATGCCAGTATGCCTTCCCCACTCCTTTCCTGATAGATCTCTAAAAATTCCCTTAAATCTTTGGGAGTGAAAGTACGCATGACCTGCACTCCCCCATCCACTTGTTCCTGCTGCCCCTTCATTTGCATGGGGGTTCGTGCTTCTACCACCTCCCTGCCTTCTAAATCCAACTCAAACTCAACTTCAGAGTCTGAGGATTCACTCCAGATATTTCCATCCCATTCCTTAGGATCCCATGAAGGCTTTGTGGTGAGAGCACAAACTTGGGAAATCGAAACCTCGCTTTTTCCATATCTGTCCCTTCGTTTATTAGCAATACGTGCTACCAATCGCTCTACAGTAATTTGCAGCCCATGGCACCACTCAGCTTGAGTAGTAATCACTTCTTGTTACGATCACCTTTGCACCTTGTAAAGCCTCGACTTCCTTTTCCAGTTCTCTCATTTTGCTCCGTAATGCCACAACCTCATGATCAAGAGCTCTAGGGCCGGTAGCTAATAACCATCCCCATCTCCCCGCTAACTTGCGAGAAGACTATGATCCCGCTTTCCACGGCAACCCGCACATAACCATTTCAATTGCCCAGGGGGTAACCACCCCGCCCCCCACCCCACCCTCCCATCATCTGTTCCAGGTCATGCTTCTGGAGGAGCCAGCGTAGCCAGGAAATTGGCCACGGGGGTTCAGCACTCCATACTGGGCCATCTCGGAATACGGGGAGTCACTGTCGTGTCACCGTCCCCAGTCCCCAACTTTTTTGCCAGCCAAGGCATGGCTGTTCCTGGATCCTGCCAACTAGGCCAAAACGTGTGAGTCGGCACGGGCAGGACGCAGGAACCACCACAAAACCACGGATGAAATGCAAAGAGTAAATTTGGTTTTGTTACCTCATCAACTAGGGGATCCCCAAAGCAGCACCTGGGCAGAGGCACATAAGCAGGGACGCGGGCACCACGGAGCTCAGGCCTTGCTAGAGGATCACTGAACCTGCTGTTTTCACCTGTCCATCGAGGGTCCAGGCAGGCATCATTCACCACTGGGCTTTGATCTTCCTTGTAGCAGTGCAGGAATTTCAAACATGTCTGATAAGGTGCCTCTAAATTTATCATAGGCCTCTGTTATCTAAACACAGATGCTCTACTTGTCCAGCACACAAGGATAAACGACAATCAGGGTGATATACGTATTCTGCTACACCCCAGCTACAGGTCACTTGAGAGTGTTTATAATCCTCCTCACCAACCTTCCGTTGTTGTCCCACATTGGCTGTTCATCTATCAGAATAAAACCATTGTGCCAACAGGAGGGAGGCAGGAGAGGAAATTCAACTTCAGTACTTTGCAAACATAAGGGAACATACCCTTTACAGAAAGGGTAATCAGGCACTGGAACGGCCTGCCCAGAGAGGTGGTGGATTCACCATCCCTGGAGGTTTTTAAAAAGAGATTGGACGTGGCCCTTAGAGCCATGATATAGTAATTGGAGTTGGATCAGGGGTTGGACTTGATGATCTTGGAGGTCTTTTCCAACCCAATCTATTCTATGATTCTATGAAACAAACCGCATTCCAGATTCCAGTATCTTCTCAGAGTTACAAGCTGCTGAAAAGAGCACCTGAAGACTAGAAGGAAAAACATAGCTCTTTTCTGTTATTTTCAGAACTCCCAATTAGGCCCATTTGATAGAATTCTGCTTTTCCAGGTAGTATCTCTCAGGACATCAAGTTCTTGAGAAATACCAATCAAGCTGTGCATCCATTTATCTTACCATTTTGTTCATCGAAAAGATGTTTAATACACTCTGTCTTTTGTCCCAGCGCCACCTCTCTTCACAGCTGTTTTGGAAATCCACATATTCACAGGTGAAGAGAGCACAGTAAAATAGACTGTAGGCAACAGTCTTACAAGATGTAGGCTAAGGGGCTACAGGAGGGGCTCCCAGACGGGGCACAAACCACAGTTTGATGCTGGGTGCTGGCAGCTGTGACACCTCCCACCATGCTTGGAAGTGCTCACTGCAAGTACCTGTCCATACCCTTATTGCTGAAGTGGTGTCACTGCTGTCTGTAGCTGCTTGCAGTCCTTCCATGGGTGCAAGAACAGTGTGGGGTGGTTAAGGACACAGAGCCAAGCTTCCAGTTTGTGGGAGCTGGATGTGTAATGGGATGGTGAGCAAGAACCTGGAGGTCAGGGCCAGTCTCTGGAGTTCTGCTGGAGGAGTATGACAAGAAGGCAGCATGTGGAATGGTGATTAAGGAAGGCAGACATGCTAAGAGAGGGGAAAGGTAGTGGGGTCAAAGGGTTGCCAAATCATATTAGAAGAGGTGAGAGAAATGTAACTGCAGGAAACTCCTCTGAATCAACCATCTAGCAAATGAAAAGGTTTCAGCTGTTGATAACTGAAGAGCTAAAAAGGCTGGAGGTCCCCATGCTCTCAGTATACCTGTGGACTGGCAGAGGAGCAGGAGTTGCTGCCACTGATGGCATTTTCCCAGACAGATGAACTTTGGGAGTTCGTGGTCTACTGACTAGGTGTCCTAGTTTTGCACAAAGGACAATCAGGCTTAGACTCCTTTCATATTTAATATTCCTGGCAGCCCTTCAGAAGATATCAGTATCACAAGGAAGTCTTGATGCTAGCAAGATGTTTGAAGTAGGATAAGGGAACACCTGGTGAAAGAATAGTGCTGACTAAACAGTCGACATAAATTAATAGATGAGATGTGGCTCATTCAAAGAAGGAAGTCCAACAAACAAAAGTAACAACCAGAAGGACTTTTGAGAAAGACAATTTTAGTTTATTGTCAAGATACTTTCTTCCCTCTTTTCTCAGCAAGCATTTCAGATAACTTCTAATATGGACTAACAGTTTCTCTTCTAGGATGACACTGCAAATTCACAGACACTGGCGATCATTTGTGACAGACCAGGTTTGTGGCACAGAAAGTAATTTTTTCGTTTCTTTGTTCCCAAAATCCACACTGGCTCTACAGAGGTTGTCACATCATGCAAGAAACTCATCCCATTAATTAGGTGACCAATTTGTTACAGTTAGGCCTGGGCTTCAGAGCTGCACTTCAGAAAAAGCTTTGCTTTTACACAAACTCACTTGCCTGGGGTTGTGCTTAACAGTCTAGAATCAAAAGTAGTGCTGGTGATTTTTTGAATCTCAGAGAAATAACCTATCAACTGCTTTTCATGTCGTCCCATGCCACAGTCTTCACTTCTGACAAGTTTTAGAAAAAGCTGTATCAGTATATGGAAAAAAAACAGTCTTATCAATGTTCCATCTTGAATAAATAAAGGGCTACCCTCCTGAGTATTACACCGAGGTACACTTTTTGTCCCTGTATATCACATCAGAGAGACTTTTCTGTAGAATTTAAGTTTGTTTGGTCTTGGATTACAGGCTTTTGCTCTAAAAGAGCAAGTGTGCTGTGTATGGGAATATGCCAGTCTCACCTGGGATCACGAGTGGTTTGGTACTGCATGTCACGTCCATGGCTTGCAAGTGGATATAAGCTACCCCAGAGCCACACTTGGACTTCTGTGCAACTGCAGGACCTCTGCTCCCAGCCACAAGCTCCCTGGTGCACACATTGTTGTTGTCTTAAGATCTTTCTGAAATGTACTTTTGCTTTGTATTAGGACTCTATAAAAAGGTAAATATAGTAAAATCATTATCACTCCTTAGTTTGTGACTGCTGTACTGACTATATAAATCTGGGCTTTGCCTATTTTTAATCTTTTTGACTACACTGCAGCTCCCAGTTGGCACAGTAATTTACAACACAATCACCATTTTTCAGGCAGCACAGGACAACATCCTGGTTAAGGAGAGAAGGATGGGGCCATCTTTCAGACTCCACTAGGAGAGCTTCTCAACTGGTGATGCTGCATTGGGCACAGAATGCTCGTCGTCACTCTAATGCTCTTTCATCAGTTTTAAACTGGCTTAGAAATCCGTTTACTTTTTCCAAATGAAATTACTAGCTAAGTTTCTAACACTCTATATTTGACTTTAAAACAAGACAGTAGTTTACTACTGAGATGTACAAGAAGAACATGGGAGTTAAACAATTCTTAAATACTGCCACTGTGGAAGCATTGTTCTTCAGATAGCAGACAGGACATTTTGTTTCCTGTATTTCTTGTTTGCTGCCAGATTTTATCTAATTGTTTTTGTAATTTATAATTTTTTTTTTTACACAAATTAGTTTTTACCATCTAAACATGGAACTTATGTTTCACTATTTTTCACTATTTTTTCAAGAGGCAGTGAATAAGCAGAAACTTCTGCAACCTACGTGTCCTGACAGATTTACTTTTTTTGTTCCTTCAGTAACTAGAATTTCTGTTTTTATACCAAGGGCTGGTGCACAAATGGAGCAGTATCCTACAGAGAGAAGCAACTGATGTACACTGGGACTGGCCTTTCTCTCTTCTGTATATACCCTCACACATGCATATACACACACATTCAGATTCACTATTAACAGATGATTTCCTACTAAAAATCAATGACATTTTGCATTAGCACTGTTGGGAGAATAATACATTGGCCCTTAAAAGGTTGGTTGTGCATTATGGGAAGGAAACTAACTGCCAAGAGCTAAAGTTGCAACATAAAATGTACTCACTCTGCTGGGGAAGCACTTACCAAAGGCTTTTACCCAGTCTTTCGGAACAACAAAGTGTTTTGCCCAATGTTTTGCCAATGGACAGGGGCTGACAGACAGGACACTGGCACTAACCAGAAGAGTCAGCTTGTTTTACTGTCTATTTCAAGGTGACACAAAAAGGGGATAATACATTAATCAACAAAATAAGCTAATTATATCGCTAAGCAGCAACACAAAGCCAGGCAATGCATCTAATCATTACTACATAAAGTCAGCAACAGTGATTAAGAAAGATGTATTACTAATTGCTCTATCAATACGTTACCATCATCCAGACCCACAGTCGCTGGGGTGCCCCGGTTGCAGCAAGGGTTTGGAGAACCTCTCCCGGCAAGTGAGAAGTCCCTCACAGTGCGTTTACTTACAGGTGAGGCTACCAAAGAATCACTGCACGGGGGTCCAGCTTTGTAATACTTAATTACCAAACTCAGCAAGCCAGGTGACTGGCATTCCTCTTTGTGCGGAAACATCTGGCACATCCTCCTCCAAGCTGGATTCTGCCCAAAGCCAGGCCAGGGCTCAGGGAGGAACCCAAGGGAGTATTTCTATTCTTGTGGTCTTAACCACATGTTTCTCAACTAATATCTGTCTGGCTTCACCATCTATTTCAGTTCTAACCAGAAACATCTGCTGATGGCTGCTAAGAAGTTGCTGATTGCTCTTGCATTACAAACATTACAGCAAATAAAATCTTACAGGGTCCGCCTAGAGGTCAACTCTTGGCTTAGGCCCGTTACCCAGGCTTTGGCATATCACATCGCACTTCTTTATCAAACATCTCTGTATTTTACTCTCTTGAGCATTTATTAATTCACACCACTATAGCCACAGTCAAGATCCAGTACGGAACACCTGCAAGATTTTGATGCTGCACTCTGATTAAAGTTGACAACACTTCTTTAGAGGCAAGAAAAATATCAATTTTATGTCAAAAGACTTTTCTAGTCTTAAAAATGAAAGAAATAACTTCTGAAAGTTATTAAAAAAATAAAGTACCTGGTGGAACTCAGAAAGCTAATATAACGTACTTTATGCATGATATAGCTAAGGTAATTTGTAGCTTTGTGTTCTTTTTTGTGAGTACTGAAGTTATTTTAAATAGATAAAACAATTCCTCATTGCCAATCTAATTTTTTAAACACTTTTATTGTTCAAGTCCATCCTCTTAATCTCCTCTTATAGAAGCAAACAATGCATCATTTTGAACCACTTAAATATACTATAGCAACAGCTTTGTTGGAGCAGTGACTGCTGCTATAAATGGCTTTAGCAGAACTTTGTGAGATCCAAAAAATATCTGACAAGGTATATTTGCTTGCAATATTATGAAGACATTTATCCCTGTGCTGCATGCACAAGGGGCCTCTCTTCACTCCAGGAAACAACTGAAGGCCAGAACACAGGTGTCTGGAGAACTGCAGCCAGTCCATAGGGATCATGGGACACCATGCTGTTGGTAGAAATTAGGCAGGATGAATCTGAGCTTTAATCTTCCTGATCCCATATTCTTTCCAGACTTCAGGCACGGCTTTTCTGTACAGAACCCTTCCAAGAGTAGTGCTCGAGCCTGTAGCTGCCTGCCCAGTGTTGCCCAAGGTCTCCTAGAGCATTCCTCGCTTCAGCCTATTCCTGCTTCTCTAAGCTCACAGAATTTTGTTATTTTTCCTCTTCTAAAACATTTTTCCATGTTTCACTGTCTTTGGCCTTCTATACCCTTTGAATTGTGAAGAAATTCATAGGCTAAAATTTTTCTTTCCCCCTGCTGTGACTATCCCATTGTTCCTTTGCCTTTTTCCCTCTTCAGTACTTTAAAGAAGCTTCATCTTCCAAGAATCTGCATTAGCCTGCCTGCCTCACACCTACCTTACTGTCGCTGTTCGTTCACTGCACTTCTCACTGATCTCCCTGCCTCTCCTTTTCTGCCATTATTCTGTGCCTTCTTTCAGGCCGAGTCTGATGCAGGAACCAGCATCCAGTCCTGGTTCCTCAAAACTCTGTCTTCATCAAATCCACTTCTTTCCCAATTCTTTTAACTGATTTCCAGTAACATTCCAAACCCCTCCTTCACCAAGCTGTTGCTCCTTGCATAACCATCCTTCATTTAAATTAAGATAATAAATTCTCCTCTCTCCAGTATATAAACAGTGAAGGCTCACAAATGCCACAGAGCCTTATGGATGTATTAACATAATAACTGATGGGCTCTAATTCTAAGGGGGACTGGGGCTGCCTACACCTGACAGCAGAAAGAACAAATATGGACATAAACAAAAGAACCACAGAATGAGTTAATACAGAGCAAAATTTAGGGAATAAAGAAGAAGTTGAAAACAATTCCCAATAACAGGAAAACCAGAAATTAATCTCCATCTAGCTTCAGTAATGATTCTTGTTTGAGAGGCAAACTGTAAACCAACTGTAAACCCTGAACAAGCCCTGTGACACTATGATTCATTAAGCATCAGGATGACATCACTCTCCTTCTTCTCTTTAGCATGGCCAAAGTTTGTGTATTTTTCCTCCCCTCCTACTGCTCTGGATGTCTTGGTTTGCTAAACTTAATCTACACTTGTTGACAAATAAAGCCACAATTGCAAAACCTCCCTATGGAAGATGCTTATAATGGAAGAAAGTAACTTCACAGTTGGATGAGTGACAGAAAATTAAGCACGTTTTCCTTAGCATAATTACATACACACCGAAGTTGTTGCCAGTAGAGAAAACACAGCCTAAAGCCGTTGTGCTCTTAAGGTTTTGTAGTGGAAACTTGGGCCAAAGACTGTATTGCTGAGAAAACTCAGCTACGAACTGATTCTGCATGCTGCTACAGAGGATGATGGCAGCGGGGAGATGACACGGTGATATCCCCATAAGAAAGTTACATCAGTTGCCTAAATAAATATTATTATAAGCACTATTAAACATATTTCAGCACATTTAATGTATTTCACTACATCTTCTACTGTGTAAAGTGTAGTCACGTAGCAACATCAGTAGGGCTAAGTAAACACAGCCTTCTGCACACTAGCCAAAACCTGAGCCTCAGCCCAAACTCACCTTATATCACATGTGAGTTTTAGATGAGCATCAAGGCTACCTGTGTCCAGAGAAGAAATTCAGCCCATGCTACCTTTAAGTTTAATCTTGCCTACCTGCACTGACAAGATGGTGTGTGTATAAGCCAGGACCTTCCCAAGAGTTCCCCATATAGCCTATAAAAATGACCGGCAGCATCAGCTGGCCAGCATCAGGGAAACAAGCTGGCGAGGCTCCCTCCTACAGGCACTTTATGCAAAATGCTGCCAAGTACTGCAGAAGTTGCAGACACCAGAAGGATGATTTTCTCCAGTGCTGCAGTTTTTCACTTAGATGATTCCCCCATTTGTAAACAAGAAAACAAAGCCTGAGTATTTTCCCACCAGGATAGTGGCATGAGGACTAGTTAGCATTCACACACAGCTTCGAAAGGGACAGTACCCGCTGTGAAAAGGACACAGCGCTCTATGTTTCATGTGATCAGCTCTGGGAGAAACACCAAAGCAACACTCATGAGACATTTAGCAGTTGCAGAATGTTTTGCACTATCTCTTCGCAACAGTACGTAGTTCAGATCAATATTAATAATATCTTAAACCACCTACTTTATCCAATTAGGTTTTCATTTCATTAAAAAAAAATCCAAAGGTTCTTTAAATATATTTAGCACATAAAAATGGTAGAAAGGTTGCTGTGCACCAGTTAATCCCACCTTTGTTTCAGTGAGTGCAGCTGGACTCACCTTCTCCATTTCACTTCTTACTCACATTGCTTATAATCTGGTTCTCCAAGAATTTTAGTTTTCTGGGACAGGTTGCAAGTACGAGAGAAGTAGTAGAAACACTCACAAATGATACTGGAAAAAGTTTAGGATTATTTCAGTCTTTTTAGTCTCAGCATTGAGATGCCAAAATGGGATGGATATGTAAGTACGCTTCAGTTGTCTCTAAAGGGAATTAGTAAGTCTTGCAATGAAAACTGGAGATTAGTAGCTGGATGCATGGTTTATGGCATTCAGTGGGTTGCCATACGCTGAGGAACACATCTTTTGAAGGAGATTTTAATCATCTCAAAAGACAATATGGCAACTGGCAGCCTTTTTCTTTATTGAAGCAAAGTCACAGCATTTTCATCACTATTCCCTTCTTGTGAAGGGAAGAGTTAAATGAAGGCCCCTGAAATTTACATTACTAACAAGTAAAAGATTGAAGAAAGAGATTACAAGCATATTTCTCTAAAATAAATAATCTACAAAGAGTGCTTTTTCTTCTTAAAAGCAATCTAAAAATGTATAAATTCTACGGTAGGGAGATCAAAAGATATTTTAACAACTTTCCATATTTACAAACAATACAAAAACTGCGCACGCCATCAAATGATGCAAAAGTCTTCTTAAAAATTAAAAGCTTCATTACTACTAAGAACCAAAAACTCCAGCCAATATTTCAGTTTTAATTAATGGTCTTCTTCACAATTGGAAAACCGTTAAATGTTTTTATTATTTGTAAAACATACAATAAAAACGAACCTCACTAAATTATTAAGGTTAAAAAAGAAGAGAAATACTGCAGGCAAATCAAAAAGGAAAGTAACTGTAACTTATTCTTTGGTAACCAAAAGTTAGCAAGTATCTGTATTTCAAGTGATGAAAAGTAATAATCTTCCCATTTGGACAAAAGGAAGAAAGACTTCTGGCAAAACACAACTCTCAAGTTTCCATTTTGAAAGACAGGCTCCACCTGCAGCTCTGTAGTGCAAGTTCTCAAAGTCAAATTTTGCTTTCTCATTCAGAAACGTAACACTTCCAAACTCCGTCAGTACACTGCTTAATGCCTCTCCCACTTTTCTGTTGTCTGCTCGCATCCTCCGCACACCTCCAGTTGTTCCAGTTCTCTAAGGGGATACTCTAGACAAGGAAGCAATTCACTTGGAAATGAGTGTTTCACCAAGTGTACATGTGTGGCTGCACAGCAGCTAGTAGCGTGTTATAAAACTCGTCTCCCTTTTCCACGTTAACTACATCTTTCATTTTCTTTCAGGAAAAAGAAAAAAAAAAAAGTACCCTGGACCAATTAATAACCTGGTGCCCTAATTGCTTTAGCAGCAAACCATCCAACACTGGGCCATACCCCAGTAATAATAAACCATGCACCAACCCAGCACCAACCCTACTACTTTCTCACCGGTGAATGTGCCTCATCGTGCCTCTTTCTGCTTAACGAATGCACTACGCTGCACGACTACAAATGCTTTTGAAGCAAATGTCCAGCTGGTACCACAGGAGCCTTCCCCTTCCTCCTTCTTCAGGCTTATTCCTAAATTTTGCTTGCACAATTGCAGTCTCAAGAAAAAGAAAAACTTCACACCCCTACAGGCTCTGAGAAAACTCCCTCCCCACAAGAGGACTTCTAAGGCTTTACACAAAAAAGTCAACTGTTAACTTTCTTTAAGCCACAGACCACTCATTCAAAGCAAGTCCTTCCCACCCCAACCCAACCATGCAGAACTATCATTGCTTTAGCATTTAAACACACACATGCAGTTCATGGAATAAATGCTCAGCAAAGCAAACTTGTCCTGGTCTGGGCTTTCTTCTGGAATCTAGTCCTCTGTCATTTTCTAGACTAATATCCAATGCCTTTTGTCACTGCTTCTTAACTTTCTTCAGCTGAAGGGCTTAGATACTTCCTTGAAGTACCTGGTTGAGTCATTAAGTCTAGATGGGTTGGATCCAAAGTCTCCTTGCAGCCTGCCTCCTCAGCATATGGAAAGTCATTCATGTCCATTTCATCACTGTTAAACACGTCAAGCTGCCTCTCTTGCTGCTCTTCCAAAGTCCTTCGGACCCTGCCCTCGGCCTGTTCCACCACTTCCCCATCTCCTTCACTAATGACGGTCATGGGGCTGCTCTGGATGCGGTTGCGGACATTGTACTTGCTGCTGGCAGCCGACGGGGGCGTTCGTGACCGGCCATACCTAGTGCCAGAGAAGGACATGCTCCTTGGCATCAGGCCCTCGCTCTTGGCCCACTCCTCCTGGGCCCGTTTGTTCTTGCTGGGTGAGCAGCTGGCAGGGCTCTCGGAAGGGTCAGGGGAGGCATCCGTCTTTGTCCGATGGAACCGCGGGTCCGTGTTCTTCAACATCTCTGCCGCAGACATGCGGGAACTGGTGTCACAGCGGCTCCCTTTCTTCAGCAGCAGGGCTTTGAAGTTGTCGTTGCTGGTGCTGCTCTTGCGAACGCTTCTCTGAATTGACCCGGCTTGTTTGAGGGTAGCTAAGGTTGGGGAAGCACCAGTGGGAGTTACGGGGGGCGACGGAGAATGGTTGCGGGTACGATCGTCTTCGGAATCTTTACGGCCAAGGACTTTCCTTTTGGATCTGAGTTTGAAAAACAACAAAAAAAAAAGAGGACCAAACAGAAAGTGAAACTTTTTACCTCCCCTAATTAAACTCAGCTTAGAGGGATGACAATGAATCAAGCTAAAGCAGAGAGAGGGATAAGGGAGAAGTAATCTGTATGTAAAGCATGAGTAAGAACACCACCAAAACTGTATAGGTGTTAATGCAGGTACTGGGGGTATAAGCTAAGTTTATTGTTCTTTTTCTGCAAATCTGGAACAATGAAACTGCCAAAACTGGCAATACTGATGTCCAAAACACCTTAGTGAATTTAGTGAATCAGGTTTTCTGGTTTCAGTATTCAGCTGCTAAGATTAATGCATTATAAAGATTATACTCAATGCCATTTGTCTGTTTTGTTTGGGGATTTGACTAAAAATATGTTATCTAGAGTATGTTGTGGGGTTTTTTTAAATTTCATTTGATGGAGAATTAGAAGTGTAGTTTAGTGCACTTGCCTTTAGAAAAGGATATCGCAATGCCCTGCTGCTGAAGTTAAGATGAAGTAAAGTAAGCAACATGTAACCATTCTGGATAAAATGATTTAAAAAAAAAAATCCCTTCCCCAACCCAAATGTTAAATAAATAGTGAAAACTGAATTTTCCAGCTTCTATTAAGATGCACAGTCAAAATTCACAGTTCTGTTGGTGCTCTGTCATTGCAAATCTTCGACTAAATGAAGGAGAGACCAACTTCCCAACATGAAAGTAATCTTTGCAAATGAAAGTGTAGAGTGTCTTTTAATTTAAATGTAAAGTGTGCCTTTTTAAAAAAAAAAAAAAAAAAAAAAAAGAAACAGCCATGGAACTGGGAATAAGCGGAAAGTGGACTTCTATTGCCCCATTTTCTCATTATTAGAAATCATAAAGAAAGAAATGTATTACATGCCTGATATTGTAGCAAAGTTGTTTTGCTTCTTTGCAGGCTAAGCAAGAATTAATTCAAAAAGATCGCATAAAGGCTAATTCTACATAAACTATTTTGGCAAAAGTTTAAAACAAGTCAGCAGACTTGTTACAAATACAAGATTATTGTGCTATAATTCCAATTTTATCAAGCATGGGTTCAATACAGACTGTTCCCCTTGTAAAACAAGTTTCTACTTAATGTGATCTTTAGCTGTACTTTCTTAAAGGCCTTGAGATTTTGCCAAGGCAAGCTCATGTCTTTATGCATTGCAGCCTACTGATAATAAAAACAAACAAACAAACAAAAAACCCCAAACCAAAACCCAGAAAACAAAGTAGCAGGATCCATCAGCTGAGTAGGTGGCACCAGCAGACACTGCCATAAACTCTGCCAAGACTTTGCAGCGATGCTGTCTCTACTGAAGTGGTTAAGTTTATGCAGGTATCGCTTTCGCTGTCCCCCACAGGCAGCTCTAACAGCTGTTCCTTTTCACCTGCCCTTCTGGAAGAAGAATGTAATATCGACATCCATGCAGCCCGAGGATGAATGGACACCAGAAGATAGCACAGGGATAAAACAACAACTTCAGTTGTAGTGGCAAACATAAGAACCTTGTCCAGACTGAACTGTGTGTCAGCACCGTATGCAGCAAGTGAATTTGGTGCTTGGATGCTCTGCGAGTCTGTGTGCAAACGTGTGTGCATTAGTTACAGGGCAAAGATCTCCCTTCTTTAGGCTTTTGGCTGCCTATGCTTATCTTTAAACACTGCAATGCTGGGGTTGTACTGCTGCCAAAAAACAAAGGATATTCCAAATACACAGAAAGCAAAATTCAATTGCAAAGATCTGCAGGGAAAGACTTCGTTATCCTGGCTTGAAGTAATTCAGTAAGACTGTGAATGCAGTGCAGAGTGGTCAGTCCGCTGTCAGCATCTAACCAGCTTTTCTCAGCATGTATGAATTATGGCAGAAACTTAAAATTAAAAACTGAATTTGGTTTTGGTGGCTTTTCAGACAGATACAGGGTATATAATCAAACAAACCTGTGACTTAAAATTAGATTGTTCTTCCTGCCTTTAACACACATAACACTAAATTTCTTGTCTTACTCCAAAGCCCATATTCAAGAGTTCCAATCACTGAAATAATACGTTTTAGAAATAGAGGGGGAAAACCAAAAAAATTTTTTATCAATTAACAACCAAAGAAGATACTGGTTCAAGTCTAAAGCCAGCAAAAGCAAGGTCTTAATAACAAAAGTGTCAAGCAGTTTTAACTATGTCACATCCAGTTCCATTGTCCATTTCCCCATAAACTCATGAATTCCATGTATGTGCATACACACAGAGATCCACTCTCTATCTGCATACATAGTGGAGAAAGGCTACTGGCCAGAATATTTCATTCTAAAAACAGATTTGTCGCAGTCCTAGTGAGCACCATGCAACATGAATGCAACAGACCATTTTTAGAACAGCTCCTGCAGGCCAAGTCCTAAGGGGTAACCATAAGTTATCAAAAGTCAGTACCATATAGATATATATATAATTTTTGTAACATCTAAACCAGAATGGTTTCAAAAATTAAAAAGTAGCATTTGCATCCCAAGCGATGCGCTCACCCAGCTGCCAGCCACGTTCTCGCAACAGGCTTTTCCCAACCCTCGCTACTCCTGATGCAGAACTCGGGCACAGATGTGCAAACTGACTGAACACCTAGAGCAGTTAAACATAGTACTCCCATTTAACTGTGACCAGTTAAAAGAGACGGCCCCACTAAATTTTGAAGTAAAAGACAAAGCCACAAGATGGCACTACCACTACATCGATTCTAGTCTACAAGAAAGCTCAGTAGTAGTTCAGAGAGTGGTAATGGTCTTCTGTGTGTACTGTTTAAATGGTGCACACGTTTCATTTTGTGGTTTTAAGCTTCTTTTTTTCTTTTTTTTTTTTTGACAACCTATCGTGAACAGCACAAAAATCTAGTTGCCTATTCCAGATTATTTTATTTTCAAGGGAAATGAATAATGTCATTAATAATAGAGCCAGTACTGCACATTTCATTCATGAACCAGTTTGACACAAAACACCCGACCTCAGGCTGGATTATGGCAAACTATAATCCAGCGTTTGCCATATGTTTTGCCATATGACTGACATGTTGTGTTACTTGCCAGTTTCAGCCACGCTTGCCATGAAGCATTAGCGTTGAGCCTCTGTCCCAAACTGCACCATATAAGCAGCGAAGGGAGTAAAAAGAGATGGAGAAGAACGAGAATGAAAACAAAAAGATACACAGAAAAAGCAACAGTAGAGTTAATATGGCAGATTGAGAACAGTACAATAAATACTAGGCATAACGCGTATTTTAAGGGGCAGGATATTTAGAATATAATCTATATTGATTTAATCTGGTAGCTTTTAGTTCAGAATGGATTAAAGATATTTGTAAAACAATAAAACACAAGTTATCTTCCTTATCTTTATCACATACAGCCTTAGTAGAAAGTTGATACGTGCGCTTTCTGTTAATGCAATGACTGTTGTAACTGGGTCTTTCAGTAAAACAAAGTTAATTAATTTTTGAAAGAACTACCAGACCTGACAGTATGGGAAGGGCAATTTCTGCAGTACCTGTGAATGGCTGCAAAAAGATCCTCAGTAGTCCTTGGTCTTGCTGGTGTTGCCACTCCGTCCGTCTCTTCCCCATAACTATTGCTCGGCAGGAATGAACTGTTTGCTGTGTCCGATTCAAACACCTCCACTGCGCAGAGAGAAGGAACAATGCTGTCAGTCCGTCACGGGAACCCAACGGGCACATCACCCCGACACTAGCCCTCGCTGCCTCTAAGGCAACGCATCCCAGAGCCTGAGGGAGTGAGTGCAGCCTTGTCATTATTGTCATTCAGAACAATGCCTGCTTAGGACACTGCAGTGCATGAAGTGCCTACGCGTGCTCACACACACAGACAGGCAGAGAACAATACTCAAAAGAAAATTTGTATGGTATCCACGAAAAGGCAAAATCAAAATTAACAAAGCTAACCATCTTTTCATAGCATGTTTTAATCCTAGCACAGTTAACTAAAGCATATTTTTTATTTCCATGTCTGTAATAAGAAGACATCACAAAAAAAATTACAAGAAATCTCATAAAGTATTAATCTGATCCCAGCAACTTTCTTTAGGCTTTTAGTTTTAACTATCACAAGAGGCTCTTTTCTCTACAGAAGCCCACCTGAACGCTAGGATTGCTATTCTCACTCCCCAGCTTCTTTAATACAGCTACTGCTGCATCTGAAGCAGAGTCAGAGAAGACAGACTCACCAGTTTCGTTCTCTTGAGATAGGTGCCCGTCAGTGTTACTGCCGTTGTCTTGGCTGCTGCCTGAAGTGCTTCCTTCATCAAAAGCAGACTGCTCCTCCTGCCTGGGTTCTTCTTGAACTGGTGATGCAGCAGGCTGTACCACAAAGGCATTAGCTCCCACTGTCTCCGAGAAGGTGAATCCGGCAGCTCCTCCCTCAGGAACCAGGCTGCCAGAGTCCATCTCGCTAGAACTGAGTCCATCTGTAAGACAATTTCTCGCCTCCTCGCAGTGTGCAAGCACGGCGTCTCTCTTAGTTGGACTTGATGAGCTTCTGACAGTATCACTCACTTCAGCTATTTTCTCCACTGTAGGCTCTAATTGTGGAGGTGGTACAACAAGGAACAGTTTGGGTTTCTTTGAAATAGGAGGTGGTTTCTTGCTTGGCAATAAAACCTGAGTCTTGTTGGGAGATGCTGGTGACCCCTGAAGTGATATGCCAGAATGGAGGTCTTCGCTCTGCACTGAAGACTCGGGTGCGTCCTCAGTAGCTATCCCCAGTGAATCACCTTCAAAGGACGTGGTTAGACCTAGTGCACTTGCAGGCTTTTGATCGCTGTCAAGCACAGGTACGTTATCAGAGAGGATGAGAGGAGAACCCCGAGCCAGTGTTTGAACTGAATTTTTAAATGAAGTGCCTTGAGTTTTCATTTCCTCTTCGCCTAAACTGTTACTGAGTCTTAGTGAGAGAGATGGCTTTAGGGAAGACTGTGATGATGAATTTACAGCACCCTTTTCCTGAGACATGGTTTCAGAAGCAGATTCAGGTGATGGTTCACCTTCTGGCCCTTTTTTCACAGACCTCAGCTGCACCATTTGCAATGCTTTGGTAGTTACTAAGGGCATCACAGGTCTTGATGCATCTTGCTTGTTGAGTGGCTGTTTCACCGGACTGTAGCAAGAATCTTCCTGGTTACGTTTCTTAAAAGAATACTGTGGGTATATTGTCGCACCTTTTGTTAATTTGGGATCCAGAGGTGGTGCTGGTGGTGGGACAGCTAAAGGGCAAGTAGAAGGGGGAGGAACAGGGGAAGAGAATGAACCGATAGAGGCTTCTTGTGGAAACCATGGGACAGTCTGGGCCAAGGAAGAATTTTCATCAGCTTCTGGTGGAGGAGGGGGAAATGTGGGAGAGGCTGGCAATGGTGACAGATCCATGACTTCTGCTGGTGGAGGAGGAGGAGGAAGAGGAGAAAGTTCAGGGCAATGCGGAGGAGGTGTCGGAAGAGGAGGTGGTGGAGGAGGTGCAGCAGAATCCGGAGGAGAGCTTACAGCAGAGTCCAATTTCTTCACACTTACACTCCCTTCAGTAGATGTATTTGAAGAAAGAGAAGTGGAGGATGAAGACATGGAGACTGAAGAAAGAAGAGAGGACTTCCTTTCAGGCACTTTTGGCTTCAGCTTAGATTTCCCATTTCCTGATGATGCAGATTTTAAAAATACAGGCACTGGAGTAAGCGCAGTGGGTGTATTGGACTGGCTGGAGTACCCGCTCGATGGCGATGTGACTCGGTGGGATTTCTCCGGAGAAGTGCTCTTTGGTTTGGCCAGTTCACTGGGCACTTGTGACACAGAAGCCCTTGAGCCATCACTGCAGTGGCTGATGCTGTAATCACTGAGAGCAGATGAGGTACTGGCAGAATGGGTCACTGGAGATTTTACCTGGTCATCCGCCACGGCGGCATAGTCGCTGCAGTAACCCCACTGGTCAGCGTACTCCGACTTGATGCTACTTGTTTCACTCTGGGAGGGAGTGACTGTGCAGATGGAGTACAGGTTTGGAGCAGTGGTGGACATCACGCTGCTGCTTGCACTGACCGAGCTTTGGCTGCGGGAGCGCAACACCCAGGGATCTTCATAATCACTGCAGGGGCTCTGGGAAGGGGAGCTGCCATTTTTGCACTTGAGATTCAACTGCAGAGAATGCTGGAGGGTGGCAATGAGGGATTCATCAAGTACCTGTCCATTGGACTGGGCTTTTTTCTTGGGCATCCTTCTGAGTGAGTCTGTTCTGGATGGTGGCAAAGGCGGCTTCTTTGCCTTTTTCAGAGAGATATTTCTTACAAGGGATTTCTCAGGTTGGCCTGACTGGTCATCCTGATGGTTCTTCTCCTTTCCTTCAAAGACATTTATCACACTGTCTCTGGGGTTCCCAAAACCATTAGTATTATTGCATGGCATGTCTGACTTGGGTCCGGAGTCCATGTGCATGGAACTGTAATAACCATCGTGGTCCACAGAATACAGAGAAGTAGAATCATCCTTGACTGAAGTCCTCTCCAGGCTACTGCTGCTCAGGTTGCTACCGGGAGTGGCACAGCCTGGTGTGGTACAAACCACCTTGCGTGAAGGAGTCTCACTGTTTTCTGCAGACTTGTACAGCCAATACTCTGTGCTGTTCACTGCTGCTTGTGCTCGTTCCCCTGAACAGCTGGATTCACTCCTACCATCGCTGTCCTGGGAAGGGTTTGGCAAAGCAAGATTGTTCCTACAGCCATAGCCCACGCTCTGAGACCCAGCCTCTGCGTTTCCAGGAGTGCTGAGAGAGACAGCAGAGTCACCAAGAGAAAGCATCATGACAGCATTAGATGGGATGGTATCTGAAGTCTGTGAGTGACGTGTGGAGCTGCTCTCACTCCAGTTACCGCTTGATGAATGGTGATCTTCTTTCCCACTTACTGCACTGCTGGCAACAGGATTGTCTCTTGGCTTTGGGTAGGCAGCGGAGCTGGTAATTTTACTATCCAATGATGCAACACTCTGGGCAGTGTGAATAACAATAACTTCTGAGGAGGACGACAGTGTTGCATTGGGTATGATGCTCGTTGAGTAGGTGGCATGAGGAGAGACCACACATGCTGGGCTTGCGGACTTTTCGCTGTCACAGCTTCTCACCTCTTGAGACTTTGGCCTCGACATGGTCCCTGTAGTGGGATTACTCCTCAGATGCACAACACTATCATCCACTTGCAATTTACTTATCTGGTGGGGTAAAGTGCCAGCAGCGTCTTCTGTCTGCCAAGACATGCTCTGTGTCTGCTCTAGGGACTGCAGAGACACTCTCGCACCAGTCCGAGGCAAGCTGTGAAAACCCATGTCGCTATTTTGCCGAGAAGAAAATATAACTGCAGCAGAATCACTCATCACTGACATGTTTCCAGATGAGCTGGAGAACTGGGACATCTGGGCTGCGATGCCTTGTCCTTTCTGCGCTCGTATTCTTCTCATTGAAGGGGGCACAACTTTAACTTCCTCCGTCTGGCAGCTGGTGTCCTTGGTTTCAGAGCGCTGCACAGCAGAGCGATAGCTGTCTAGTCTCCCTAGCGTGGAACAGTGATCTGGGACGTACATCGAATGCCCTCGGAAATCACTTTGGCCAGTGCCAACTGCTGGAGTCAAAATAAAATAATTATTCCTTGAAGCACAAATGCACATTTGTCTTCTTACTCATTTAAAAACAAAGCCCCCCAGCAAACTGCTTGATCCCCATGCTCTTGAAGGTTATGCCTTCTGAAAAAGAACCTGCAACAATGGATTTTGCACAGGCATCATGTGTTTTCCACATTTCTCTTCCCTTTTTCCTTATTACCAGGAACCTTCCGCTTACAGAATCATCTGCGCTCCTGCCGCACATTCGACACATGAAATCCTCTGTTTATGACATGGTAATAATTTCCATAGTAATCAGTTATGTCAGAAACCAAGTAACAATGTTTGACTTCCAGTAGGCAAAGCAGCAGGAACAGACAAAAGCCTGAGAAACGTGAAGTGTGTTTCCAAGCTAATGCCTCGTGCAATAAAGAAAAGGGGAAGGAAATGTGGAGACTAACGTGAATAATCAGATCTGCTTTTTAAAAGCATTACACTTCAGAAAAAAAACCATCAGGAGACAGGGATAGCTCTCCAAGTCTTGCAGTTCATCTGAAAGGAGGCTAACACATTCAAACATGCATTGTTTTACCAGAAGCGATACATATGCTACAACAGCATTTATACAAAGACATTACCCAACACTGCAAAGAAAACCATTGAATAACATTTCTCTGTACAACTACTTTCTATTTATCATAAAGGAAAAACTTCAAGAAACAGGGAGAAGAAACAGCAAATACTGGTGGTCGTCTCATCCTCAGCACCGTCAGGAAATAAAAAATAACTGTATTTTTTTAAATGAAGTCATAATCGTATATTGGCATAATAAAAACCCTTGAGGACAAAGGAAAAACAGTTTTAGTTCAAAATATAGGTATCACTCGGTCAGTAGAAAGGACTCGAGGGTTTTTTTAAATTTACATTTTTATTGGTATCTGCCTTCTAAAATCACAAACCAGAGCACCGCTTTAAAATTAGTCTGTGTAAGGCTGTTGCTTTTTGATTCAGTTGCATTACTGTATAAATAGCAGACACGAGAGGCAGGCGTGCTGCTGGCGATGCTTGTAAGGATGCTGCATATGTCACTGCGGGGGAAAACTGGTTATTTCAAGTCTCTGCCTTAAAGCTAGTCTCCGGAACGATGAAGTACCACACCTGATAGGACTGTTCTCCTTTCATATGTCCTATATGGACCTGGATCAGGAGCACAGGTATTCTTATCATGCAGCTTTAAACACCACTTACAGGACATTTAATTATCCTTATTCTTGGCAGGCAAAAGAGGCATTTAGGATAAGGAAAAGAGGGCTCTGAAAAGGCTTCAGTGAAAGCAGCACACACAAAAAGATTGTTTACTTCTTTTCCCTAGGCACGTAAGTAATCTTTTAGCAGCTTGAAGCCTATTTAGTTTGCTTTGTGTAGATTCTCTTGCTCTCATGAAAACAGCCTCTTTCTGCTTCTGGTAGAGGTCTGCAGAAAAGCTAGGTACTTGGATGCTGGCAAACATCTTAGATAATCTAATATGAGATACTGTCAGAACAGATGGACTACTGCAGCCAACCAAGAGGGCATTTGCATATTCTGTATACAGTTATTAAGAACTGTACTATAAGAAAAAGAATTTAATTTTGCTTTCCATATGTATTGTTTCTACAGAATCAGGTTAAGAGAGAGAAAAACATCAAAGTAGACATTACAAACGTTTCTGGAATCGTGACATCACTGATAACAACTGTTAGCCAATTAAAAATAGCCAATAATAAAAATCTGTGTACTAAGTTCTATAAATAACCAAAGAAGTGGGGTATATTTCTTCTTTCTACCACTATGAAATGTACATGCACACAAGACAGTGGATGGAGCTCGTGGAGAATGAAGCTGTCAGCACTACAGCAATTCTCTAACACCCTCATATACTGACCTGTGGCTGAGAGCACCTCATTTCAGTGGGCAGTATGTTTCTCTTCACAAAGGAAGCTAAATGCACTCCACTCCGCAAGCAGTGTAACACACACAGACAGTTTATGCTTGTTTAAAATATTACTGCTAGGGGAGGTAGATGGCAAAGCAGAACTTGCTACCCTCCCTTTTTCTCCTTCCAAAATGGGGAGTGTCAGAACGCACTATTGGGACATACTGCTTCTTGCAAATGCACAGCAATGCTTTAAAATGTCTGAAATACAAAATTAAACCTTGGCGCTATATCTAAGCTACTAAATGAAAGAGGCCAAGGACTCTTCTTATGTCAATCCAAGCTAAGCTCCTTTCTGGCAAGGATGGCTGTACCGAAAATGCCTGGGGGAGCAGGTGCTGCCCCATCCCCTGGCACCCACGGCCAGGCAGAGCCTGGGGGACCGCTGGCTGGCCCAGCACAGGGCTGGAGGAGCACGCTAACAAGATGGCAGCACGAACAACCGCAGGACGCTGCTCAGCATCAGTGCTAACCTTGTTACTAGAACAGAAGTAACTTAGGGTCCAGTCTAAGATGCTCATGGGAAATGCACAAACTGACTCAACAACAGTAAATCTGTAAAACTGCAATACTGCAGGGAAGCCCATCAGGGCAGGTCTGTGCACCAGGCCAAGGCCTCTTGTAGTCAGAATAGTTCAGAGCACAAATAAATACAGGGTGCAAAAGGGGCAAGACAGCCCAGTCCCAGAAGTATAAACTACAGGGCTACATCCTTCAATCATTATATGGGATCTAGTCAGGGATCTAGATCAGCCTTTTCATGGCTGTTGCTATTACAAGATCAGAACTTTGAGGTTTTGATTTTTTTGTTTTAGAAATGCAGCATATTCTGAAGTTCAGCTTTGATTTTGGCTTTACATGTATGCACAATCTCATGCAAAGCTGTGAGGATTCACTTGCTCTTTATAATGTAGCAATTGCTCTTTTTACAGCTTCGTCTCCTGAAGAGGGACAACAGAAACCTACAGGGAAAATGTTTCAAAAAAACAACCAAAGGAACATTTAGGACTCAGGTAAACTTAAAACGTTGAGGGTTTTAAGATTTTGGTGGAATTCAGAGGAGGGTAGCAATGAGTATTTTGTTTGCAATTTCCAAATGCACTGGAAAACCTTCACTCGGTTGCAGAGTAACACTGAAAAGCAAGGGTTTTCAAAAATCCTTAAAACCAAACCGCCCTTGTCGATACTGCAGCTAGAAGATGAACAATCCAATTCTAAAGGACAGCTCAAACCTTTAACTGACTATTACACTGAAAATGCTATGTCTCCAAAAAATCTCTACTTAACAGTCAGAAGTTACAAGATATCTCTGAAACACCAACATTCTGGAATTGAAGCAGAGCTTTTAAAGAACACCACCCACAAGTCCATCTAGTTGCAGGGTGGACGTCTGAGCAGACAGCAGCAAAAAATATTGCAGAACTGGACATCACGTTACAAGTGCTGAACTTGTGCTGAAGTCAGAAATGGTTGCAATTTGGTGGTACAATAAATGTGGCTGAAAGTAATTAATAATAATCTTGTCTGCATTTTATATTATTCCGTGCCCAGTAGCCATGTGGCCAGTGCTTTGTCTGCCACTGGAGACCTGTATCTACACTCCTTTCTTCTTTATTACCCTACTTCT
>NW_010328020.1:30992-40879 GCF_000700745.2 Antrostomus carolinensis | reverse complement strand
CCCCAGTGCACATGTTCAGTGTAGATGCCAGCAGCAAGTAAAGAACTCCCACTATCTGGAACAACTGAAACATGCAACATATTTATCATCTCTTGCATGGAAATGCAGAGAAGAGGTTCAAATACTCCAAGCACTTGATCCAAGACAGGCATATACAGGTCACACCAGTTTTCCCTGACTCTGGTAGTTACTGATGTTGCTCATTAGAGATGACAGACTGCAAATTGATGGAAAAGAGAAAGTGTCTGCATGTATTAATCCTTTGGGCCAGTAGTACCTACTAGAAGACTCCCTGTCTCCCTGCGACTGGCTGATCTGGTGGCACCAGGAACTTGCTGCAGAGAACTGGCAGAAAGGTCTTCTGCATTGAAATGAGAACAGAAAACTGAGGATTTGAGAGGATAAGAAGTGTGTTGATATCACACAGAACATGTTTGTTTCAGCTAGTATACAGAAGTAATCTCTCTTCCCAAACTTCTGACTTATCATTTCTACTATAAGCACTTGTCTCTCATTCCTAAGATTTGTTGCTTTCACCTTCTCCTCATGCCCCACCTATTAATCTTCCTCCAAACCTGGTGACTTGGCCAAGTGACTGTGCAGGCACCACAACTTCCAGCATTACAAAAAACCCCAGAGACTCTTTTATCTATTTTACCCTAGTACTTACATACCAAATGATTTTTAATAAGACACTCAACACGAAACATACATCAGGCTCATGGCAATTTTAAGGAATTTGAACTGTGCTCTATGAAGCATTTGTAACCTCTCAGAGGGGAGAAAAATATTGCAGAGAATCCTGTGATATTCTGCAGCACTGTCAGCTAAAAAATATCCTGCATCCTTGGATGTATCACTGCCACCCTAAAATGGAGAATTTTGATGAAAATATAGGGAATTTAAGTTTTCTTGATTCTGTTCATTTCACTAACTGAAGAGTGTCTGGTAAAGATTATATTCCTGTCATCGCTGTCTTTCATCCCCCATTATCAAAAAGCAGATGATACATACTTTGTAACATCCTGATCTCTGGACGAATAGTGCTGGAAATGTACAATGTTGAGAAACTACAGCTAAAAAATCAGTATTAGTTAAAAGGCACAGTAACTCTGAAAGACAGTGTCTCCAAAGACTGTTAGAAGTTGCAACTTGAAGCAGGATGCAGAATTGCTTGGCTTGAACAGTATATGTGTGGTATTTCTGTAGAACCACTGGGTATCTGGGACTCTTCTTACCTGTGGGATCTGTAACTTGAATGACTGCTAGTGCCAAAGGGACTAATTGAAAAAGAATATAAATTAAGGGGAGTCTTCAATAGAACAGCTGAGTTCCCAAAGATCAGAAGGACTTATGTGCCCCCTTGTTGCTGAGATGGAACCGTTTTCTCTAAGGCATGTCAAAGAAGAAGCTTCAACAATCCCAAATGATACCTGGGACACTGGCTGGTGCCAACAGGGGGTCTGACCTGTGCCACGAGAAAGCAAATGAGGGGACTGACTGTTCAGGTGTCAGTCATATCCATCCTGATGACTGACAGGAGGTCCTGTAGATGACAACTCGTTGTGAGATACTGAAAATGGGAGGCAGGGAAATAAGCAGAAGAAAAGCATATGAGGTCATTCTGATCCTATGAACCCTTTGGTTAGGAAGAAAAAAAAAAAAGTAGATAGGGGGAAAAAAATCACAGAGCCTTAAAGACCCTGAATTGCACCTTAAGGTGGAAAGAAAAGTATTGAAATAATTCAAGGAAAATACACATAGAGCGTAAAATTAGAAAACATTTTCTGAAAACCAAGAGGACAGAAACTTTCTGTTTGATTAAAGAAAAGCAAAATGCCTGGCAGAAAAATAAGAAATCAAAAGGTGGAAAACTTGAAGATGGTTTACTCTCCCCTGTTTTGGTGAGCATTGTTCACTTGGAAGATGGACTGTGGTGGAACCAGGTCTGGGACCTGTTCCTCCTGCCAGAAAGGGAGGGGTCCAGAACACCAGAAGCTGTCCATTGGTACCTAGGACTGCACCAGTGCAAAGCTCTGGAGAAACACTCACAACCAGATACCTGGTACCTTCACAGAAAGAAAATTAGTCTGTGCCAGACCCTAGAGCACTGACACAGAGAAGGGACTGTGGAAACGTGAAGACATTTTGCTGCCTTTATTTCATCTGGAGAGTTGGAACATGTGAAGGAAGCTGAAGATAACCAAGAGCTAAGAAATTAGCAAGGCCTGCAACAGGTTCTCCCAGAGAGCTGCTCATCTCTACCAAACTTTTGTTTGAGAATCATCTTCTTGCCTGAGGGAAGAATACCTTAGGTTTGCATATAAGGTATAATCTGAAGAAGACAGTTAGAGGCAATGGATAATGGTAACACAGAGCAGAGGAACTGAGAGCACAAAAACTTGATATAAAACATCACCTCAAAGTTTCTTGCCCTTTCTGCAGTTTTTATCCAACACTGGCTCCATTAAATACATATGTAATATTTATGTTCTGTAAGACAATGAAGGTAACTCAGAGGTATGCAAAACTCATTTTTTCACTGCTGTTTTTGGCAGAGAGATGAATGCTTTGCCTTCTCCTCTTACTTTAGCATTGCTCTGCTAAATAGTACTGAGAGGGTTCTACAGTTAAAAAATAACTGTTCAGGAAATAACAGGCATCTCTAAACTGGTTGGCATCTCATATTCTTATTCCATCTCAGAATCCCATCTATCACATTGCATTTTATTTACGCAGCATTTTTAATGCAGAAGTTTCCAGGCTACACAGAGAGCCTGGTTCATCGCTGGAAGACACCTGTGAAAACACAGCAGTAGAACAACGCTCAAAAGTCAGAATGTTTAAAGATACTTTCAGCACATGCCTCATGGGTGCAGTTAATGATTCCTTCCAGTAGGTCTGGCTAAACTCTACAAGGGTACCACGGCTGCTGAGCTCAGGCCAGTAATCGGCACAGGCTCTCTCTTCTGTTTGGCCTTTTTTGTTCCAAAGGAGCCAAAGCAGCCAGGGGAGAACCCCAGCAGCTTGGCCCGGCAGAAGCTCTTCCAGGCTCTCTCACAAGAAATGAAAATAGTTGAAGCTTGGTCAAAGCTTTGAGGTTCTCTCAAGTTTCTGCTTCCTTCTGAAGGATAAACAAGAGGTAACAAGATTCTGCTGTATGTGTTGGTTATTTAGCCTGTGCACAGCAACTTTGCTGTATCGAGGGATTTTAATCTTTGTGTAAATATTATAGCCATTCACAGCAATGCTTTAGGGGAGAAACAAAGAGATTTATTCAGCTGAAACCACAGGGAGAATGTCAATAGGCACAATGCATTTGCTTGATTTGGAGTTTAGTCCGGATCCTTGTTCTGATCAAATGAACTGTGGAATGTTTTAAAACAACTCATTGTTTGTTTTGGGACAGTGCAAGAGAACTGGGCTACAGAAATATTTGGGGAGTGACAGGGGAGAAAAGGCAGAAAGAGCACTGAACAAGGATGAAGGAGACTTAATTTATTCCCAGCCTTGCCAGCAGCCTGGTGGGTGACTCCAGCTAAGTAACTTCACTGCAGCAAGCCTGGTTTCCCCATCTATAAGATGAAGACACTGATAACTGTTGTCTTTTCAAGCACACTTTGCTTCTAGTGATGGAAAGCAATACACCACCAGGATGGACACTGCCATCAGACTTCTCTTGGCATACATTTTGCTGTCTGGATGATATACAACCACCACGGAAGCAACACAGAGCTCCTCAGACAACTTCCACCATAGGGCAAATGGCTGAAGCCCTAAATGCCTGCCAGTTGTGGGCCAGGGAACCACCCAGAGAGCTCCTACAGTGATATACTGCTAGCCCTGAAATTTCCTCCACTTCAAATAGGAGCCAAGGAAAACCTTCAAGCAGTGCAACATGAAATATGCTCAGCGGAGAGAAGAAAGATGGAAATCAAGACCATAAAACCTGTCACCCTTAACAACCTGATTGGCAGTAGGCACAAGCTTCTTTTAAGATATTAATTGAAGATTTCTTTTTAAGACAGATGCCAACTGCATTTTCAGTTTATTCCACCAAGTAAGCTACAGTTGACTGTTTCAAGCATTAAACATCTGTCCGAAGTGGTCGCAAACATAACCTCAAAGTTCTGGAAATGCTACCAGCAGGAAGCATTCTCCACACATCCACCCAAGGACAGCTGTCACCCATTTAAAAATCCACATGCCCGAAAAAGCATCGGGAACCCCAACAAGTGACAACCAAAGTCTTCTGCTTCGCTCTGCTTTTCCCCACTATCTGCCCTCAAGATAGGTCCTACATGTGTCAAAGATAATCTCTGTCAAAAACTATGACCTTGGTACGTATGTCATTTTCAGAATACCGCACTAGACTCAAGACCACTGTAACAACCCTGAAAATGAACAGTTTAAGCAATGTCCTGTACCAGTTTTGCATTTAAGCGGCACAAGGGTTTTTCAGGAGCTCAAGTAATTTCATCTCAGCTGTAGATAAAAAGCAAAGCAATTTAGTTTAAAATGGAAGAAGGGAATGTAAAAAGTATCCATCCTGAAGAGAGAGGATGAGAGTTGTCTCTGGTATTCCTCAAAGCAGCTGTAAACATGGTATCTGAGGGATTAGCCTCAGAGAGACCTAAAACAGGAGAAGGGAATCTTTTGTTAAGAATAATTCAATATTAAGTTTTGTGTAGTTTTGTTTCCAGTGTTGATCCTTGTTTGGTTAGAACAAATCTATTTTATTTTATTTAACTCTCAAGACAGTTTATAGTTGATTGTAAGGGCTGATAGAAGTGTCATTCTCTTCAGAAAATGACAGATTCAAATTTTGACCTCCAGGAGGACTGTAGGTCTGGAAAGCATCTCCTGCCAGGTGGCAAGGTCCACTATGTACAATGAAGAGGGAGGAAGGGAACCCACACTATGAGGAAGAGTTCCCTATGGTAGGCACGAGAAAGGATCCATCTCACAAGAAGAGATGGAGAAAGACACCTGACAACTTTGGAAAAATCTCAGAGCAGCAGTTAGAAGTAAAATCATTATGTGAGATCCAAAGGTAATGAAATTTAAAGCTGCTTAACTTTAGCTGTCCTAACAGGGTTAGGGCAGTTGAATTTTCTTTCTTGAGGGAGAGGATTCCCATGGCAGGGCACTGTTTCTTTACAAATGCTGAAGGAGCACAGTTCAACTCACAAACTACTCTTCATGTACTTGTTCATATCTTGTCTCTCTCTACGCCTGGCCCTCTAGCTCATTTCAAACCCATCCAGAAAAGTTAAATATTTTTGCTTCTGTTTCTGAAAAATCTAGACAAAGAACCAAGAATTGAAAACATAATTAAAAGAGATGCAAAATGCAAGGTAGTAAAACTTACTGAAATCGTCAATAGATGAGAAAATTCCACCTGTAAAGCACCTAAAATTATGGTCTGCCACACTATTTTAAAAGACATTCTTCCTCTACTGCAAAAAAAAGGGAGGGGGAGCATAAGTTTATCTGTGAAGTTATCATTTGGGAAAAACTGAAACATCTTTTTAAAATTTAAATAAGAATGATGAGATTTTTGCAGAGAGTTCTGCAGAAAGTGTCTGAAAGGTCTGCCAAAATTCAGACTGCTTCATCAGCTCTGAATGTCATGTATGCTACTAACTGTGAAAGAGGACAGCCTGAGGTAGTGCAAATGTGACCGAGCAGGCATTTTTCCCTTGGAATATATGCAATAGCTAATGAGCCCATGTGCATTACTTCCAATCAAATAACACTGATACTTAAGGCATCACCAATCAGATCTAAACCGAACTGGAAAACATACAGGTTTTTCACTGTTGGTGCAACCCTCTGCAGTTTCGGGGAGGCATCCAGGGATTGTTTTACTCCACTGAGTAATTATTTGCAAACCAAAATGCCTGCTCACTTCAGCTTTGCTTCACTGAACATCCTGGGGGAGTGACCACATCTCCAGGAAAGCATTAAAGACCAGAAACCTGACATCCCTGCAGATTGCCATTGGACCAGTACACCATTTCCCCAAAACCTTGTTCCTTTCAACAGATGGAATTAAACAGGCAAAAGGTCCTAATTTCCCAATGCACAAGGTGGCAAGGAGGCACACACATATTTGGAACTGTAATAGGCTATCAGACTGTATTGGTTTCATGAGCACTGGTAATGTTATTAGTTGTGTAATGATAAGCAGTGACAATGAACAGTGGATGGAATACAGTTCTGATGAGCCATACCTAGCTCCTTTTGTATGTTGTCAGGGATTCCTGTAATAGTCTTTCTCCTTTTGACTTTCTTCGGCCGTCTTACCACCGTGTCTGTGTAAATTAGAGACCGCCGAATGCTGGCTTGGCGGTCGAAATTCTCCCCTAATACATGGTAGAACAAGCAAAGCAACATTACTTCCAAGCACGCTGACATCATGCACTTTCTTCCACTAGTTTTGTTGTAGAAATGGAAAAAAAGGCATTAATAAATGATGTTAGCTTGGTACTACAATGAAGGTTTACACTGAAGGAAGATACAGCACATCGTCACAGTGAGGCTTTAGACACACATACCCGCTACACAGTATGGCAGGTTTTAAAAGGAATTTTGATTTCCTGAGCCCAGTTTAGACCTGGTGAGAGCAGCTATAATTCCACAAGTGAACAGAATCCTTGCTTTAATTTGGCCCTTTGTGGGGTTTTTTGTGTGGTTTTGTTGTTTTATTTTAAAGCAATGGCTGCAGAAAAAGCAAATCTGCTCATGAAAATGAAAGATCACAATGGTTTATGCAGGAACAGACATTGCTATTGGCAACGGCTATTACAGCGTCTTTGCACAGTACCGTCATTAAATCACACAAGATGCTTCTTTTCCATTCCAAGTTGCTCTGTTCCTGTCCAGTGTACCACGTTTCTGGTGGTGATCTTTTAACATGAACACAAATAAGTACTACGGAGCATGCAGAGATCAAACTGATCATGTGGTCTCATAAATATTTCAGAGTGGAAGCTGCTTAAAACTGAAACTTTATAAATGATTATAAAAATATCATTTATATAAAAAAATGGCCAGACAAAGCCTTATGGTGACCATGTGCTGTATCATAATGGGACCCAGAAGCACCACTATCATTAAGCAGCTTTTCTTTAGGAATTCACTTTTGTTTAGAGGTTTATAATTTGGCCATTTTACTAGTAGCAAGATAAAACTTGCCCTGTAGATTGTGAGCTGAGTTAATTCTCTGTCACTTCTAAAAATCTAACTACCCTCCATATCTCACACCTAAATTCCCTTTTTAGAAATTAAAGCATTTTAAAGCACTGCCAAATGTCCTTTAGATGACCCATTTAAAACTTAAATGCAGAAAAAGCTTGATATATGAGTATAAGGTTTTTTGCCTTGTATGATTTTTTTTTAAATTGATGACCAAATTATTTACCTCCAAAAAGTGATTAATGCACAGTAACTAATACATCATAAATATTATCCCTGGCTGACTGCACATCAGTACGATGTGTGTCGTGCAAATAGCATAGAAAACCTCATTACCTCTATAAAAAGTCAAAGATACAGTCATATATTAAAGTATAGCATGTGGACTTGTGAAAACACAAGGAAAAAACATAGCAGTTTAATACACCACGTTGTAAATATAAAGACTCTGACTCTGTTTGACTGGAGCCTTCTGCTCCCATGAGCCGCACTTGTGCTAAGCAGAATACTTGCAGCTACAAACAAGTGCCATTTTCACCCAAGTTTTGGATTGACTGAAGTCAGGGCAGATTAAGGGAGGAAGAAGCCCATGTTATCTATAAAATTTAGAGCTATGGATCCCACTAGCTTAATAGAAACCCTGAAATACTGAGACAGA
The DNA here is from genome assembly GCF_000700745.2 of Antrostomus carolinensis. NCBI lineage: Eukaryota > Metazoa > Chordata > Aves > Caprimulgiformes > Caprimulgidae > Antrostomus > Antrostomus carolinensis. The sequence continues at coordinate 33,021 of NW_010328020.1, read as the reverse complement.
CTACCCACTGTCTGGGGCATTACCACTATTAGGGCGTTAGGATCCTTATGGGGTCAGGGTCAGTGCCATTAAGCAATCCTGCCATGCAGGGCAATAATAATTCTAGTCACATTATAACAAATCCAAAGAATTTGAAGGAGCAAGTTTTGCATCTCTGAACATATCTTTATCCATTCCAAGGCCAACAACTATGCCTGAGACAGTGAGCTGCAAGGAAATTAAAATACAGCTTTGAATGCCCTGGAATAAAATGTAAATGGTAAGTAGAGGGTGCAAACAAGGAGAGAGTCTTTTACATGAAGCCTCAGACAGCACAGACAGGATGACCATGGAGAAATGTTACTGTGTCAGCTGATCCACAGTAACTTCTTCCCCTGAGCTACCCAAGAGCTAACTCAACTAATCCATCTTCAATGGCTTTTGATACACAAAGGCTTTTTCAAAGCCACTGTGTAAATTTGTAGAATTTCAAAGTAGCAGCTTTAATAAATTCCAACAAGCAAAATCAAGTCTCAGTCTTTTTTCCTTTCTTCATTGTCATCTTTGTTTGGTTTGGTTTTGTTTGTTTTTTTTTAGAAAACATTGATGTTAATAAAAAAATGTATTTTGCAGATTTAAGGATATTTTTCTCTTTCTGTTACAGTTTTGTAACAAATAATCTAGACATTCCTTATACAGTTTACTCCGTTTTCCCTCATACAGTTTACTCAGTTTGCTTGGATTCACTGAAAAGATTTAAGTATGTGCTTCAATCTCACTGAAGTCAGTCAAGCCGGACTCAAGCAAATGCTTAAGTGTTTTGCAGGATCCAGCCTGGTGCTGATCACCTCCACCATCACCAGACTCCTCCATCTGGAAAGAAAGTTAGTTCCGGAAAACCCAGGAGAGCAGAAACCATTACACATCTTTTAACCCTCAGGATATGTAAAAGCAAAGACTGGCCACCACTGAAAATTCAGCCCAACCCCTTCCAGGCCAGAAAAAGCTCAGCCCAGGCACTCCCAAAGACTGAAACTGCTTCCAAATCCGGATGTCTAGTCAGCAGCTTGTCAGCCTAATGCAATGCCCCTGCACTTTCAGGCTATCCAACAGATTTTTACTACTACTGTATTAGTTGCAATCTGTTCACCAAAGAGCCCTGAAAGCTGAACTCACGGAGCTTTTATTGCACAGCCACGTGAGAGGCCGGTGTAGCAGAACCATTACTAATGCACTGCTGAAAACGCTGTCACTTGACAGCAGCCTCTTCAGAGGTGAACCTTTTATTTCATGCCAGGAGTAATAAAATGGAAGGTTTTTTGACCTCTCTTCTGGGAGAGTGAGAAAAAGAGCAAGCAAAGGAAAAAGCGAAATCAAAACAAAAACCGGCGATGGTTTGTTCCACGGCACGCTGAACAAATGGCACAGAATTTCTGGTCGTTTTTTTCGTGCCTTGTGCAGTAACATAAGGAATTTCAGAAAATAAAATTACTTGGTGTGTGGGAGGGCAGAGGAGGGCAGCAGATTGTGACTTTTTAAAGAGGAACAAGGACTGCAGGGTTTTTGTGTGGAGTGTGTGGCTTGCAGTCTGTTACTGTTGCTTGCCTTGTTTCACAGTAGCAATGTAATTACTCCAAGGGGAAGGAAACGGTGGATCCCAGAGATCCGACCACATACTGCAACAGCAGTCTTCCTTTACCGCCTTCCCTTTCTACCCCTTCCAATTACCATGTTTATAAGGGAATAAATGCTCAACAGCACACTCCTGAAAGGTGAGGTGTAACGTCCCTATGCACTGTTTTTATCAGAAAAGTTGAGAACCGCTGAGCTTGTTAAGTGCAAACCCAACAGTTCAGGGGACACAAGGTTTGCTACACCAGTGGAATTAAACTGGCTGAAGTCACAAACTTAATTCATCCAACCACGGTAACCTTCCCAGTGACTCTGAATTAAATCTATGAGGCTTATCTGATCTCTTTTACATCATTTTTATTTCCATCTGTTTACTTCCCCCATGTATTTTCAGTATGCAGGGTCATTAAATCGAACA
>NW_010328020.1:4418-30959 GCF_000700745.2 Antrostomus carolinensis | reverse complement strand
TGTTGCGATATCTAAACCCTGCTCAAGCTTATCGATTATGTCAGATTATCTGTTGTTCCCATAACTCGGCCTTCTGCACCTGTATCCTACATTCCTCAGATAATGCCAACTGGTCTAGTAAGCACTGCACTTGTTTTCCTTCTATTAATTTTCCAGACCTGAACCGTTCATAACTTTCTGTTGTCTTCATGCTACTTATTTCAAATATTTTCTGCTGTTTATTTAAGGAAACATTTCTTGTTGATTTCTCAGAGCTCTCTGATGTTTGTCACAGAAGTACTGCTCCTATACTATTTAAATATTTACATAGTATTAAATAGTACTATTTAAAATACTAGTTTATAAAAATATGTTAAAAGATTATTGGTAGTCACATTGGGAAAGGGAACAACTAATTTACTTTCAAAACAAAAGCAAACATTGCAAGCTATGGATTGTTAAGAGAGAGCATGGAGCCAGAGAGCACCATGTGGCATTTGAAATAAATTGGTTATTGAATATCATCCTGGTTTTGGCAGGCAAACAGTCAGTTATATCAATTAACTAATAACAGACAATCTTGATACTGTGCAGAAAAAGAGAGATTATTAAATTGAAGTGATAATTCAATCTTTCACAGAAATTCTATTTACACACAACAAAGTATCTATTCAGCATTAGGTTTTAATGTAATTTAACTTCTACAGAGTGGGAGTTCTGTAACTGTAAAGCCAGAGAGCACTTTCAAAGTGAAGAGTTAATACACAGTTCATAACAAGAAAATGTGGACTACTGCCACATAAGTGGAGTGTCTTACCAAAGGTCTTGCTTGAAGACACAGCCCCATTAACTTTTGCTGTTCTTACCCTACTCTCCTTGACACCTAAACCTCTTGTTGCTTATGAAAATGAGACCTGAGAGTTCTTTTCCTTGAATTTTGTAACATTTAGTCTTTGGAATATATAAGTCCCTGATAACCTTCTTTACACAAAATTTCTAGAAGAAAAATCCTGAAATATCATTAGCATTGCATAAAACATTATTTTCCATTACACATCTCCAGTGCAGTCCACAGCAAAACACTGCTACTTATCAATCCTCCTCTGCTTGTATTTCGCAAACATCTAATCCCATTTCAAGGCGACGTTGTATAGACTATCGCAATTAACGATCACTTTAAGGAATTTTGAGGTTTTCTCATTAAGTTTGGAGATGGACTATCAAAAATAAAACAGTTTTCACAGAAAAGTGCAATAAATAATTGAAAATTCGTGCATCAAATATATGAGTGTCGAAATACTATCCAACTGTACAGATCCCCTTTCATCCCTTCCCTCCCTCATCAGTGTAATGTAATTACTGAAATTAAAAGCCTACCAGTCACATTAATAGGAACCACATCTGTTTGGACTGCCTGTGCTTGTTGTCGCATTTTCTCTTCTGGAGTTGGCAGTGGGAGTGACTTAGTCCAGTTGGTTTGGGTGTTGATATCTGATAACTCATTTGGAACTGGAGTTTTAGGCCTTTTGATGGTAATAAGCTTTTCTTCTTCTGGGGAAGAGACGGGACACTAAAAACAGAAATATATGCAACAATGTAAGTTGTTTTGGTTTTTTTAAAAAGAGTAAGACTATGGTATTACTAAAGTATTGCTGCCACAGTCAGCACAACTGCTTGTGAAGCAAAATATACCCTCACCAGTCTCACACTTTGACCTACATAAAGAATGATTTTTAAAAAACCCAACCCACAACAAATGACCCACAACAAAACACCTGGATTGTATTTATCCAACACATCTGATCAGTCTAAGGAATTTATACCACTGAGAAAGAAAGAGTGGTCTTGAGCAGAGCAAAACCTGGTAACTAATTATCTTACACACTGACCTTGTCCCTGCAGTGATTAACCCCTCCCAGTGCCCTATTAGGAAGATGAGATTTGAGCACTGCTTTGCTCTGGCTGTACTAGGTTGTAAGGATGCACAAGGTCTCAACAAGAAGCCTGTTATGAAAAAAAAATATTTTGAGAGAGCTCAGTAAAAGAACCAGACAATGCACTCTACAAAACCATCAGCTGCAGACCAGTGAGGCAGCAAGAATAACTTTGCTTTGGCCTTGGAAAAACTCATGCCACAATCAAGGGGTTCATTTTTTCCCATTTTTCAAGGATGAAGCAGTTAACTAATATTAGTAGCCATGGAATGGTAATTTTAAAAATTGTTCCTTACCAAAGAGGCAGATTTTACCTCCATGATGGGTGTTGCACTTAAAAAAACCCAAAACAAAACAAACAAAAAAACCCAAAACAACCAACAAACCAAAAACCTGCACCAGAAAAATAGGCTGCAACAGCTTGTTCAAATCCTTCCACCAGACAAAGTTACAAGCCAAAAATGCCATTTCCTTGCGAGCAGCAAATCTGTTTTCATTACAAGGTCCTTGTCAGAGAAAGCCATAATGTAGCTTTTTACTGACAGAGGACAGTAATAGTCCACAGCAAACCCCAAGGACATGGAGGTTCCAGGCATGCACAAGACACCACTGGGGCTTCTAGCAGGCGGTCACAAGCTCCAAGCCCACCCGGGAGAAGCAGCCATCTCCCCTCCCCGCTCCTGCCCACGAGGAACCCCAGGGAATACCAGAAGCCCTCGAGGAAAACCAACCTCTGCCTCCTCCTGCTCCCAGGTAAAACAAAAAAGAGAAGAAAACCATGGAAGAGGAGTTGCACAGAGTCTGCAGCGCTAGCAGAGATCTCTCTGCAGCCTCCCGACTCCTCTGCTCAGGGGTGTTTGCTTTGGGACCTCCCTCTCTACCACCAGACCACAGTTACAGCCCTCCTCCCTCCTTGGCTTTATTCCTCTCGCCCTTTGGAGAGCAGAATACTACCCAAAATAGGGTTGTCAGTACTGGATCACCGCCTCTCCCGGTAGGTACTCCCTCTCTGCTGTACACGGGCATGGAAAGAAACTTCACAGCTATTTATAACAGATGGATTGTTAAAAAATTATTATTATGGGTTTTCAGCCCAAGCGATCTGTTTTCTCTTGAAGCCGAGTGCTACACAAAAGACGTGTCCAGACACTGTGCCGCAACCACTGTTTATAATTTCTGATTTTAATTTTCTTCCTGTTACCATGAGGAGTTCCTGCTGTTTATAAATAAATAACCATTTATTTATTCTATTATGCTTCGGCTCTATCCCCTTTAGGACAGGGCCCAACGTTTTATTTAATAAAAAGTAAAAATAAAACCAACCTCCAGACAAAAATAAAACAATAGAAAAGTAAAATCTCTTCAGGTAACAAAAAAAATTTCAGGCAACAAAATTATTACTAATGTCATCCTGCAGTTTGGAACCACATTTTGAAACATGGCAGCTTTTCTTTGGGGAAATAATCCATTTCTGTCAGTCTTGCATTTCTTTACTAGAGAGGCTGCAGATGGATGCTGCTCTATAGGAAAGGACTCAGCCCCGTGAAAGCCCCAGCTATTCTTTCCATACAAGCTTTTAGGAGGACACCAGTATTTTTTCAGGCCCACATTGTTTTTAAAAGGTTCTAAAACCATTTCTATAAAAATATGATGTGAATGTTTATCTTTTTATGAGTCTGTGTGCACACACTGTTTATAGACACACACACAGTGCGGGCACATGTGTGTATAACACACACAAACACAAGCGTTTTCCCACCTCAAGTCACTCAAAGTTACAAAAACGTTCATTAACTTGGGCAACTGGGGAGAGAAATGCTATTGCAGAAGGGAGAGCTGCCTCCAGGTCATGCTTCCCCCTAATTAGGTTTAAAAAGAGAAGGGATTTGTAAGGAACAGGGCACAGGGGTGGCAGCCCACTGCCACGGCAGGCACGTGTGTGTGCACTTGAAGGACTAATCAGGGGTTGAGGCAGAGAAATATCGATTTCCCCCTTCCACAACCAGCTTTTCTCCACCTGAATTGAGGCACCAAGGGAGGCACCTGAAGCCTGGCTTTGCAGTTTGTGTGGGGTGAAGATGAGCTCCAGTGACCATCAGATACTCTGCTTGGTTGACACTGTCAGCATCAATACCTGTCACATTCAGACGGCACTGTAGTGCCAGGTCTCAGCTGTCACACAGTAGTCACCAGGGGTGACTCCAATATGTCAAGTGGCAGAGATACTGGTTACAAAGCCACCCTTCCTTTTCAAGGAAATTACCCATACCAAGCAGAACCCTTTTTCTGTTACAGTATATAAACAGATAGAAAAACTGAAGAAATTAAGCTTCTGCTACAGGGGAATCCTAATTATATAAAAAAAAAATGCAGAGCAATAATCACAAATTTCGCAGAATTAAAAGTTGAGAAAAATGGGGACAGATGGAAGAAGATGGATGGAAATTAATCAGCCCAGTGAGCGTATAACGAATGCAAGGCAATTGAAAACTCAATCATACAGTTGAAGGCAAGGCACTGTGTCAATAAGAATGATTTTCTTCCACAGGACAGTGGTATGTATTTCTACAACATAATTCAGTAAAAGAGTTGCGAGTGGCTTTGGGTGTAGGAAGAATGTTCATGTTTCACCTGCAGATACACTTTCCATGGTTCCTGGATAAGTGTGACTGTCTCTCCTTACGTTCTTTCTCCCAAAGTACTCACAATGACAGTGGTATAGGAGTTTTCTAATGTGAAGATACTTTTAATGGGCATGATAAAGCCACACACAGCTTTAGTGCACATAAAGGAAAACAGAGGCTTATGTTTCAGCTTTCTTCACTTAGAAATTATTTACCTTTATAATAAAGATGAAAATAGGGATTTCCATATTTTCAGCAAACATCCCCAGATTTATAACACAGAACCTTGCTGGAAGATGCAGTGAATTGCTGCTGTATAACAGGAAGGTCTTCTCAAGTAAGGTCTGCTATAAGTGGACTAGGCAGTACTTTGAAATTAAGTATCTGCTTGGCAAAACTGTTATGACTATATTCTATTCTAAGTATGTTCATCACAGAAGAGAAAGCACCTGTCCCATTTTTAAAGCATCTCTGATTCATAACAACTTTATTGCTACACTGGCCAAATTTCTGATGTCACACACATCTCCTCAGGAAAATTTGTTGGATTTTGTCCTTCTTAATGGACCAGGGAAGAGGGAAAGGTGGGATGGGATGTGAAAGCAACAGCCTCAGACCTTGCAGTGTTTCCACAAAAAAGCATGAACTTTCAAATGGGAGTTGAAAGGAGAATAGAGGAAAGAAATGGCCTATAAATACACTGTAGCTATTTGGCCTTGCCATTGTCTTGTTGCCATACTGTCCCCAGCCTACTCAGCCACTGAGATACAACAGAAGGGTTTCACTACCACAGCAGCACATTCATGCTATTTGGGAGGTCCCAGCTGAGAGGTGATTCTATGCTGTGTGCCTTGCAGCATGCTCTGTCTAAATACTCTGTTTATTCTTAATCTCCTTAAACTCTAGTGGTTTATACTACATTATTTGAAAAGATGGGACCTCTAGGAGGAAAATCAAATCCATACAAATATTACCTTTCAGCACAGGAACTTCAAACTTGTAGTCGCGTCATTTACTTCCATGTCTACTGCAATAATTTCTAAAATTATGATTTCTCAGAAAAACAAAATTGAGAAGAAAAATCCATACAGCATTGCAGACAGGAGCCATAACAAGTCAGCTGTCTATTACTGTTTCCCAACATCCAATTTCTTCTCTAGCCTTTTACTAGGGTTGATGGCTTCAACTGCCCTTTCACTAAATGCAAAGGGATCAAGACATAATAACATGAAATAAAAACAGCCCCCAAATCTTTAAATCCCTATTTCTTGGCCAAAAATGTCACTTTATGTGCCTGCTTCAACCCATAGGGTTTCATACTGTGTTACAGAACACTGCCACGTTACAAATATATATGAAATTACGCTTAAGTTGAATTACTCATGTCCTGCTCAACTTGGTGTCCTCCAGACCAAGGCCCCCAGTCTAGCTACTCATATTTTGGTAGAATATTCCCTTTTATTACTTCTACACACAGATCTGCAGTTGCACGAGTCAACTCTGCTATCCTACTAAATCCTTCATAACCTTCACTGTCTCATTAAGGAAGGGATTTTTTTGTTGTTGTCAGCAGAAATTACTGACCATAAAGCAAGTTATCACCTTAATCAGCACTGCAGGAAAACTCCTTTCTTCTTCCTCTACTCTGTTGCAATAGGATTAATAACATGAGAGCAGTCATACTGCATCAGATCAGAGCTCTAAAAACCCACCTAGTATCTGCCTTTTGATAATGGCCAGTGATATACAGATGCAGTTAAATTAGAAGATGCATGCAGTGGATGGATACCTGTCCCTGAATCTCAGCATTGGATGGAGTCCTCCCCCTCCCCAAAAATCTACCCAGTTGCTTCCTGCACCCGTGTAAACTTCCAGCATCTGTAATTCCTGCAGCAATTGCACAGTGTGAGTATGCAGTGAATGAAGAATTACCCTCTTTTGTTTGTTCAAAGAGATAATTTCTGTGCTCATTTCTTTATGCTTTGGCATTTTACACTTTGCATTGCTGCTCCACCTCAGTAAATTGAGCAGTATTTTCAAAAACACGTGAAGTAGCATAAATACCACTACTGATTACAAGAGTATCCCCATGCAATTGCAGCAGAGGGGCAGGGAGACCAGCTGAGGGCACCACCACCTAGAAGTATCTCCAGTTCTGCCAAAGCCCATGCCAGAGGGCTGGCAGGCGTTCCCACCTCCAAACTGGACTGCCCAACCTCTTTAGCCCCTCTTAACACCAAGCAAAATTTTGGATTAGAGCTCCTCAAGTCCCTCAAGCCGATAGAGTTAATGCATTTGTTTTCATGTAGGATACTAAACAGTCACTTGCAGATATTGAAAAGATGACTAACAGTTTGGCCAAATACAGTGGCAAAAATACACTTTCTGCTCCCCATGAAAAAGCAAAATAAATGTTTCTTCACCCAAAGCTTAACAGACAAGGTAAAGTTCATAAACCAAATGACAGGACCTGGGGAAAAATACCATGAGTTTTTTTGCATACATTTTCATAGATGGAATAAAGACATGATATATTGTATGCCCGGGAGCAAGTGCTCCCTGTAGCTGACATTCATAATGAAAAAAAAACCCCACAACTCCAAATTAGTAAAGCTTTTCTTTGGCTAATTAAAAACCAATGAAGCAGCCAATTAAATAAAATAGAGTGTTCACTGGGGGAGGGGTTTCAAAGGAGGCAAATGTTAACAGACAAAAAGGAATTTAAAAATTTCAGTGACTCAAGTAAATAGAGGATATTGGATAGCAGGCAAAAGGGAGTAACAAGGAAAAATAAAGGAAACAAACCTGGCATGAAATTCTTCTCTGAAGCAGTTGTCATTTTTTAAATTTTTAAACAGAAAACAGAAGCAGGTAATGACTAAAGGCTAAGAGCAGAGTAAGATTGCATATAGGCTAAACGCTACAAGTAACATCAAGCTGCAGATACGGCAGCTGGATGGTCCCACTCGTGGGCAAGGTACCTTTTTGCTCCAGGGAACCAAGTTACAGCAGGTGCTAACGCAAGACTGAGAGATGCAGTCTAACAGACTAGACTGTTGAGCGAGACAAAAGAAACGGAGAGGATGAGAGATAAAAAGGGAAAGAAAAAAGAATGAGAAAAAACCCCCACACAAAAGACAAATACATTTAATATATACAATGTATACATTTCAGAACATAAGGGGAACCAGAGTCTGGAAGTGACAAATTTATTATCTATATATCAATATATCTTTCACAATAGGGAAACAGAGCAATACTGAAGGACAGGAATAGCTCCCAAGTCACATCACCAACATTGGTATGTAAGAGATGAGAAAGAAGGACACTGGTCACAGTACTGAGATGTAAAATCCAGATAAACAAATTTAATCTCCAACAGACTCAATCAGGATCAGTACTGCAGTGCAGCTTGGCCTGTGCTCCATTAACATAACTTGTAAGAATCCACGCTAAGAGTAAAAGGGTAGTTCCAAGAACTTCATTTCGTATCAACTACCACTCAAGGACTTCAGCTTTCTGTGTTTTCTAATTTTGTTTCCTTGTTTTTGACTTGGGCCATCTTGCCTGCTTAACCCCAGCCGTTTTCCTTGAGAATAGCAAGTGTTCTGCTTATCTTAGACATTTTTTAAGATTCTTGCTAAACATGAGCTTTGTGGTATGAATACTACCCTCTGGTGACAGACACCCACCTCCACAAAGCCTGAGAATGTTTATGGATTGGTGTCTCCTCCCACATCACCTAGCCATGGTTTTATATTATGTCTCCAGTAAAAACAGACAACCAGAGTACCTGGCTACATTTTTTTAAAAAGCAGATTAAAGAAAGTAGGGAAAGTTGGTTTCCTTTGTGAAATCAGCATGCAGCAAAACATAGCTTTCCTGCAACTTGGCAATTATGTTAACTTAGAAGCCAATTTCCCAACAGTAAATAGCTATTCATCCATCCGTCATTATTCTGCTGTTCTCCAATTTCAGCTATTAAGTACTGCATGTACAGAATTTAAATGTTGGCTTTTTTGCTTTGAAAAGACAACAAAGCTACAAAGCTTTCATCTGGTGCTGAGGAGTTCACATTTTGAATCACGGCATTTTGGTGACCCCAGTTCCACACTGTCACTGAAGAACTCTTCTGACAGCTGAAATACGACTCGCTTAAGGCATAACACTTATTAGAATCACTTGGCGCTGTACCAGTGAGATTATAATTCAATTTCAGAGATCTGTTGTGGTAAGTGTTCCTTTAGAAAAAGAGTAAAATTTTAGGCCATTACAAAAATGTCAATTAAAAAAGGACCTTGGTCAAAGGACAACACTAACACTCAGTTGCACAATATGAAAGCAGAATCATGCTACCTTTTATATTAGGGTTAATGCCTTTCTGAGCTGCAAATAAGAGCAGCATGGTTAAGGTTAAGGTTCTGAGATAATCAGTAATATCCAAGACTGTCAATTTGGCAACTATCTTTCTCCACAGCTCTGAATCATCCTTTCAGCTAAAAATATTTAAAGGAAACTATTCCAATTTGAAATGGAAATGCTATCCTATCCTTGAAGCATAATTAGTACATTAATATTTTTCAGAATGCACAGAAATTATTAGGAATATATTAGGTTAACACACCGCAAACCCTTAACCAAGATAAGGATGACAGCTCTTAGTCTCTAAGAGACCTCACCCATGCTTATATGCTCTCATCCAAACTGTTAAAAAAAAACCAAAGTGTATTTCTATTTTTTAAACTTTGGATTAGTTTTACATGTGCAGATGCTCATATGCTGCACAGCATTGGCTAAGACCAGTTGATAACATATATGTATGTGTACATATGCAGTAATATTAATAGCAACAAACAATATCTTAATTCCACGGATTTCAGTAAGGTTTGGCAAATTATCATTTATAATGCATTCCACAGTATGAATGTGCTTTACATTCTCTGCTCACTGCCAGTACATACCACACACAGCTAAACAAGATGCTCTAACATTCCCTGCCAAAACACAGATATAATGCAATCACCACCTGGATGAGAGACTGTACATATTCCACAACACCTTTTATTACGTGATTAAAAACCATGGAGGACAGAACTGAAAACACTGTACCCTTAAAGGGAGCTGTCAGGATCTGCACACTTTGTATAGAGACAGAGTTATTTAGTCCATGCTACAGAGGCACATACAGTTTAGTAACAATTCAAAGAAACTAAACTGCATTACCGTCAAAGATATCCTCTGTGGCAAATTATTCTAGAATTATCTATCTTGAAAATCCTAGGAGCTCCAGCATTTCAGGTTTGGACAGCCAGGCTCCAGTGCATCTTGCTGTCCACCCCAGCAGTAATGCCCTTTCCCACAGCACCAAAGTTGGCTTCCCCTTCAGAGCCCACAGGCACAACAGGGTAAGGCAGTGACAAAGGAGCAAAATTTATTTTCTTCTTTAGAACACTGATGTAACTTACTAGTTCTGAATTGAAGCGTATATAAATTGATGTATATGTAACAATATGTCTTGATGATTTTTACTCAACTGTCCCTTCTCTTTCTCTCTTTATTTGTTTAATCAATTTCTAGATTCTAAACTAAGCATACATGGAGTTTGAGATGTGGGCATATAAAACCATGAAGCAAACTGAAAGAAAGCTGATAAACCCAACTTGATGGGCAATCTTTTATTCTTCTGGATGCCTTTATGCAAACAGTTGTGATGCACTGGGACAAAGCCTCTACCTAATAAAACTGCCCGTATTAGCAATTCAAAGTGTGCACACTTTGCTGTTACAGTGAGTACACTGATGGCTGGTTAATAGCTCCCCCTGTTACTTGAATGTAAACCCTTAACAGATTCAAAGCAGTTACACTTGCTGGTGTCTTCTCTCTAGAAGGTATCCAAGCTGCTTCTGGCTTTCACACCTTTATTTTGCCAATGGGAACTTTATATAATGCGTGGGTAAAACTGGGATTTTTTAAGAGACTACAGAAATCAGATGACCTAATATCCCTGTAATGCAAAGGAATAAACATCTTTACGATCTTCTAAAAACCCCACCTTATTTGAACAATGTTGTGGCAGGCAATTAGACTGCACCAGGCCTATATTCTTTCCAGCACTTTGCCCCCCCACCATTACCTTTTGTTCAATTTCTTCGTAATCATCCTGGCTACTCCCACAGATTGCACTGGAGGACGAGGAGAAGGTGGGGCCCTGAGAGTAATACTGCGAGCTCCGGTAGCCATCCCGCCGCAGCTTGTCACACTCTGCCGAAACACAAAGAAAGAGGAGATTAATTAATGACAAGCACCATTATTGGTCACACTTGGTGGACAGTGCACTTGCAGAAGTACACAGTATCTTCCTGAAACTGTTTACCATGCATTAGCATTGTCTGTCCCGAGTAACAGAACCCAAAGGCACATTTCTTATATTTGTATCTACATTTTCCCCTCTCTCACAAGTAGTATATAGATATGCCCACACACAGTGTATGTACACTTGGCCTTTATTTAACCCAGGGATGGCAAAAGCTTTGGAAGGAAGAGGGAAATTGATTTATTTATTTATTAAAGTGAGGCCTGGCTTGGTGTCTTGACAGATGGCAGCATCTTGCAGGATGGGAGACAGAAGCATGTGAGTAACACCAGGGGTCTCATTTGCCAGGCCGGTAGACATCCATTATGTGCCTTACACTTGAAATGATGATGTTGCTCACTACTCAAGCACCATCTGCTAAAGAACTCTGGCACTGACCACTTGTCTTGTCTTCCTGCCCACGGAAGAGACCATTTATTGTGATTTTGGAGAGAGAAACGCAAACCACGGGCATCTCATAATCTCAAGTCACTGCAGAGCACGTGTAGTTGAATATTGAAGAGTTTCCAAAGTTCAGAAAGAATTCAGAGCAAACATGCATCCCCACTCAAAACGGACAAAATCCCCGTGAGCATCTCATCCCCCTCACCCAAGTTTTCCACAATCATCTTCCCGCCTCCTAATTGATATTCAGTGTGATTGAGCTAAAGAATAACAGACGCCAGAGCATAAGGAAAAATTAAATGTTCAAGATGCGGCAACCAAAGTCATCAGCCCAGTCAAACTGTTAGCTTTACATTTCCAGAGACAGATATCTAAATCTGTTGAAAGATGAAGAAAGCAAAAAGAAAATTAAGTATTTAGTACACTTCTGTCTAAGGAACGGGAATTTCTGCACAAAACACAGGCATTATCATGACAAAGTGTTTTAATCATCACTTGCTGGAGAAAGACTTTCTGTGATTGTAACATGTCTCCCTACCTTGATCTTTTTAATACCCCTTAAAATTTAAAACACTCAATATTTATATTGAGGGCAAGGTTTTAAAGAGGCTTTTGTCTGGCAAATGATAAAATAGAGTTACAATTTGCAACTCCAGCACACATTTCCCCTGCTATATTCAGATGCTTCTGTGACTGAGGTCTGGAGGGCTCTGTGCTGATAAGTTAACTGATCTAGAGCAACCACGGCTCTACGAGGACTTAATCACTGAAGACTCCCCTGTATCTGCACATTGAGAAGGCAAGCTTACAGTTTGACAACTAGCCATCTCCTTCAGAGTCAGACGTACATCCTGGCCTATCACATGTTTCCATATGGGGTCAAAATGGGCAGTATGGCATGAACTCAGCACTTCTCTCTCAATTCAGGGACCCAGGGTGGTGGTGGTGGTGGTGGGTTTTGAGATGCAGATCGATTGCTACAGCTCAGGGACAGAGGGTTGGTAACCCTGTTTAACTGTTTTGCAGGTGTGAGCAGGCTGACACTGCACACATCTGGCAAACAGCTGCTGTACTTCAGGGGGGTGGAAAATGACTGCCAGCAACCACAGTAAAACAAATTCCTCCACCACCCTTCCAAGTCTGGCACTGGATCCAGCCAGATCCAGCACATAACACTTGCAAACGTGAGCACCCTGATGGGCTGTTTGTCAGCTTGAGCTATAAATCAACAAGGATGAGCTGGCTTCGGTGGAACAAGACAGCCCAGAGATTTGCATCAACTTGTAGTGTGGGTTAACACACTAAGCTGTCAACTTAGACACTGCAAGTTTTACCTTTAGATCAATCGCTAATCACCACAAACAAACATGGAGATAACAACCTAAGGGGTACATAAGAATGCAGTTGTTTTTCCTCCCAGCCCAGGGTCCTGGCTGGCTACTTCTATGACTCTCCGACATCAGGCATCACGGCACGCCTCAGGGGTGACGGGCTCTTATGGAGCGTGATAGATGCACCCTCTGATATTAATTGCTTGACCTTATTTATTCTCCTAACCAAGGAGATGAAAATGATGAATTGTGCACTTCATGAAGCCCAGAAGAGCTCCAAAAATTTAAGGAAGTCAATGATGAAGGTCTCACGTCCACTGCAAGTTCAAGTGAACCGACAATAAATAACTGGCCGCTCACAACCTCCATTTGTCCAAAATATAAAATCACATGTAACATCAGAAGCTATTGCAGCAATATTGCTGTAGAAGCCAAGAGAACTGCTACAAACCTACAGGTAAATAAACCACACCAATGGAAAGGTGATTTGTCCCCAAGAACAGCTATTCTATTTGTTTACTGTCACAGCACATTTTGCAGCACAGCAGGAAACACACTGTGGACAGCACCCGAGGCCAACAAACCTCAGCCAAGGTTTGAGGCAGGTACCTTTTACTTCACATTGCAACAGGCTGCAAGTGCAACACAAGGTCAATCACTGCATCTAACTGAAGCTACTGTCGCTGCCAGACTGAGGGTTGAAAATACTGTTTTAAAATTGTTCTAGCTGGGACATGCCCCCAACTCATCACTATTATTAAAGGTGCACATGGTCTTCTGTAAGCAACCAGGTTTGTATTTTTCAGATAAATGTGGTTTTTATTTCTGTAAAATATATCCAGGAAGAAGTTAGAAATACTTAATCTAGGAAAGACTCCAGACATGTTTCCTTTTTCCCCAGAGGAGCAATACCATGTCCTATTCCCACAACCCCAAACAGAGTAGAACACTATACACTGAGTGAAAACATTCTTACAGTTATGCAAGTTATTTCAGCAACTGAAAGCTGAGTAGGTAACAGAAGAATATAGCCAATTCCAGTTATTAATCATCTTTGGTTTTAAGAACGTGACAATACCTTAGCGCTAGCTAAGCCAAGGACATACATGCTCTTGGTTGGACCCAGCGGCAGGGCTGTCATCACCCACATTATCCAACATACAAAAATATGCACAACCTTTCCATATTTCTGCCTAAGAACTGCCAGGGCAAACCCCAGCAGACTGCATCAGGCAGGACACACTCACACATTCCTGAGGATACGCCTGCCAGTTCAAATCTGCAGCAAATCTGAGCTGTGCAGAGCAAGCTCAAAGTCATAAACTTGCATATATCTGATCTGAACTGTGCAGTAATATTATTGTGCCCCAGATGAGCCAGTTTTATTTACACAAACACTGACCATTTGCCCGGGAGGACCAGGAAAGAGCCACTGCCTTGGCAACTGCCATCGGTGGCTGCACTGGGTGGTGCCACAGCACGAAGGCTGGAACTACCTTCCCTGAAGATCCTTGGACTGCTTCTGGGGCCGAGTGTGCAGGGGCGCTGCCCATCATCTACTGCTGCCCTGCAAATGCTTTTCTGGCTAGGGAAAACCATAGATCAGTTCTTGTCCTCCTCCTATACTAGTGACACATTAAATTTCAAAATGCCCTCTATATTATAAATGTTGCTTAAAAATTACTGTAGTCAGATTATAATAAAATTTATCCCCATTTATGTGGTACAAGTCAAACGCTTCCCATAGAAGGAAATTTTGCTCAAGATTGAGTTTTGTTGTTCACAGGGTGGTTTTAGTTAAGCATGCGGGGAAACATGGTCAAAAAACTTTTAAAGGCTCCCTCCCCATCATCTTCACAGCTATTAGAACAGGGTAGATATGATGCTCAGAAGATGCACGATGGAACAAAATGTGCTAAAGCTGTCAGTGCCCAATGGCATAATGTCTGAGTCCCTGCCATATACCCAACCACTTGTACATCTGCTCAGCATTTTGGAGACTCCACCTGGAGTACGGTGTCCAGTTCTGAGGCCCCCAACATAAGAAGGACATGGACCTACTGGAGTGAGTCCAGAGGAGGGCCATGAGGATGATCAGAGGGCTGGAGCACCTCTCCCATGAGGACAGGCTGAGAGAGTTGGGGCTGTTCAGCCTGGAGAAGAGAAGGCTCCAGGGAGATCTTATAGTGGCCTTCCAGTACCTGAAGGGGCTACAAGAAAGCTGGGGAGGGACTTTTTCTAAGGGCAGTTAATAACAAAACTAGGGGAAATGGGTTTAAACTGCAGGAGAGTAGGTTTAGATTAGATATTAGGAAGAAATTTTTGACTGTGAGGGTGGTGAGACACTGGAACAGGTTGCCCAGAGAAGTTGTGGATGTCCCCTCCCTGGAAGTGTTCAAGGCCAGGTTGGATGAGGCTTTGAGCAACCTGGTCTAGTGGAAGGTGTCCCTGCTGATGGCAGGGGGGTTGGAACTAGATGATCTTTAAGGTCCCTTCCAACCCAAACCATTCTGTGATTCTATGATTACTGCAGGGTTTGCTAAATCCTGGCATCAGGCAGAAGCCTGCTGGGGATGTGCTTCTCACTGATAGCAGGTGAGCACATCACCCTTCCCTGCTCCCTTCCCTCATGCTAAGCAAGCCAGGGAACGTGCAGGTACCAGCAGCACCACACTGAGAGTGAGGGCTCAACCGAGCCGAGTGTGATTCTGCACCAGAGGCATAAGCACCAAATTCACTGCTGCTGTGAATAACTTGACGTTATGGCCCCTGCGACAGGCACTCAGGCCAAATGTATGATAACACCTCCAAGGCCTCTCAGCCCAGACCTCTTAATTTTGTAGGAGACCTGCACACAATTGCATTTGACCCTGAGCTGGTAACACAGAGGAGCAAGTCTTGCATGCAGAGGTGATTTACTGCTCTTCCAGCAACTGGAAACCATACCCTTACATGATAATTTGAGCCACAAATCAGTAGAGCGAATGGAAAGCACAGCACTCGTCCCTCAGTAATGCAGCTGACATGGTATTATGGTGGAAAACCAGGATTAATGTTTACCTTGCCTGCTTAGTCAGACCTATACAACCCCACTTCTCCACAACTCCAGGAAGGCTGGGTTTGCTGGGAGGGGACTGGATGCATCTGCTCCTTCCCTCTCCTTTAACTGACTTTGGTAACATTTTGTGCCTGCTGAGCTTCCTACCACTAAAACTAGTCACAATATCTTTAAAGTTTATATGAAGGAAAATGCATCGCCCTTACAGCAGCAGAACTGGTCAGAGGGAGATGGATTCACAGGCATTTTCAGAAGTTTTCCATATTTATTTTTTAATTGTAAAGAAACTGTACAAGACTAGGTGTAATTTTTCATGGGCTTCTTCACAAAACTGTTACTTTCTCTGCCGAGTTTGGGGTGTCCTGTATTGACCTGGCTGCAGGGAGAAAGGCTCCAGGTGCTGATATTCAGGGCTGGACCCCATCTGAGCCTGGGAATGTCCCCCAAAGGTGTGGCCCCAGCAGCAGGGTAGAGCCACAGCTGTCTGCCCCGAGCCTGCACCACTCTTCCACACTTCAGTCCTGAACGTGCAGCCATTGTTCACTAAATTAGCCCTAATGAGATTACTCATGTAAGTGAACACTGCTCACATGGTCATCACAGGATCAGGCCTTAAGCTCTGCAGCTATCTACATCCACACATACGTTCAGACACACTCTTGTAAGCATGTTATAAAGAGTTTAATATGAAAAATCCACTTGTCTGTGTTTCTAAGTATTTATTAGTAACCAGTAAAGATACCACTGTGCTGAGAATTAAAGTAACACAATATTCACAAGTATAAACTTAGAAAATTGGCATCAAGGTTATTGAGACATCTAAATAGCTCTGACTTGCTTGGAATAACTACCCACCCCACTGTATAAAAGACAGAATGACAATGTCCCAGAAGCACCTGAATTAGCCTGGTACCCAAGAGCAGCATGCAGAGCTTGAGACCAATTGCTAAAACCCGAGTGGAAAACGCCAGCCAGAGCAGGGGCAGTTTCTCGGAGGAGCAGAGGTGCTGCCCAAAGCCGCCCAAACAGAAACCCCTGGTGCAGAGGGAGAAAGGGGAAAGACCAGCACACCCTTCGCTTGGCCGTGCACCACCCCCTGCTGTCTCCATGTCAGCAAGAAGGGACAAGTGATGAGCTGACAGCTGCATCTGCATGTTTGAAAAATAATGTCAGCTAAAGTCAGGGTGACTTCTTGGCAGAGCCTTTCCTGTTGTAACTTGTAGAGTGGGATTTTTTTCCTTTTTTTCTTTACTTTTTTTGTAGTAGAGAGAAGCTATCAACTGCTAGAGTCAGCTAAACTGTCAACTACAGAAATAAATCTGCTGACTAGTATATTGAAACACATTTATACATTCACTGCAGGTATCACTGGAAAACTGCTCTACTGCCTGAGGTCAGAATTTTTTTTTCTTTACATATTACAGAATTTTTTTTCTTTATATATATATATATATGTATCTTTAAACATTGTAGTCAACCCCTTTTTCTGTAAATACCTGCAAACCACATTCCTCCCTAAGTCACAACTACAAACACTGTCTTAAAAGTAGCTTTTTAAAATTTCACCTAAAACCAGACAGACTGTAGGACAACATACATTTGTCTCGTAAAAGCAAACTTTTAAAAATGACCCATTACTTTATAAGGCCACACTGCACTTGAACAATCACAATATGTACTATATCACAGCTTTGTGTTTTAGAAGAACCTAATGTTTCAAAGATGAAAAATAACTGCATAATATTTTAATTTACTTCATGCATATTTTGAATTTGTTTTTCCAGTTGAGCTGAGACAACTAAGACCTCATGGGTTGGTGGCAGACACATGTGGGTGTCAGAAGACCTGGATTCCCCACCCGGCATTGCCGCACCAGGGCAAATCACTTTGGATTAGATCCAGTCAAGAACTTGTATCTACAGACAGACATGACAATCTAAATTTCACGTATGTACTTCCCAAATGCAGAGTCCAAGCAGGTATCCATACTCTGCCTGCAGCACATGGGTATACAGAAAGGCACCTCAGAAAAAAGCCAACTAAGGAGGAACCTGAGGTGCCTTAACTCTCACCCTTATCAAATGAGTAATGACCAATGCCATATCCAATGCTGCAGGCATCCCTCTCATGAGGGGAAAAATGTAACAGGGATTTCAACATCTCTACTTCTGAGGATTATGTGCTTTTTATTATGTGCTTTTAAGTTGCTTAAAATAAAGTGCTGCAAGTTAAGAAAGTATTTTGCATGTAGATACAAATTTAAATTATTTAAAGATGGAGTGAGCACAGGCTAAATCTCCAACTTCCTAATAGTGTGCTCTAAACACTAGGCAAAAAGGTTGGCATCTGAGATGTAACAGCCACAGACAGGTTCTTGTGTGGGATGGGTCACACCAGTGTGTACTGAGACATGCCCTGAGCACACCTACCAAACTGGGACCTCTCCAAAGGGCTCAGCTGCCTCCTCATTTGCTTGCAGCGATGCAGTAGGACACGGATAAGACCAGGGTAACTCTGGACTATGCAGTTAACCAGGAAATTTCAGGGAGGTAACTTTTCAAGATAAAGAGCTTGTTGAGAATGATTATGCCTGGAACGGTAATTAAAACAAGACGCCCTAGTTCAAAGGTCTCTCTACTACTGCCTTTCACCCTGTGCCTTTTTTCGAGTCCCTTATTTGTGAACTGGGGATAGGAACACACAGTTCTCTTTGTATAGATGAAAAAGGCTGTACAAAAGCAGAGCTGTACAAAGACAATCTTGTTTTTGACAAATATCTCATGCTAAATATGACTTTTTGAAAAGCAGCTCAATTTAATTGCCATACAGCATCTATTTTTGTCCCTGGATCTAAATATGATGCAGACAGCTTGCCTCTACCACTTTTTATTCCTCACAAAAATTCATTCAGCTTGGATCAAATCCCATTTCCCTTAAACGTATAAATCCCCATATCATCTGCAGAACTTGACTATCACAGGGAGTGCTTCTATATCAAAGCTTTAAAACATGTTGTAAAGCCACAGCAATGATGTACTTGTGTAACAACCGAAGTGTAACCAATGCTGACTGCAAAGCAAGTTCCCAAACTTCAGCTGTGATATATCCAGTGCGCTGTTTTGTTCAGACTCCCGTTTTAATGGCTCAGGAATTTCAACAGATGCAGTACCGTGGCAGCCCAGCTGAAAACACTTCTGAAGCTTTGGCTAACACCAGCCTTTGCCAATTCAGCTACCTTCCCTATTATTCCCCTCTCTTCCCCCAAGCTGCCATTTTATATCACTATTTCTAGATCTTTTTTTATCAGTACATAGAGAAAAGTGTAAGACAAGCCTGGAGATGGTGAACACTGGTACCCAACCCACTTCCACAAGTAAGTGCTGTTTGAAATGACAAGTTTTTAACTCATCAGCAAAACTTAACATTTACTGCAAGGCTTTCTTATTGATGAGTAACAAGAAAGGTCTATCAGACTTTTTTCTGACTGTGTGTTCCCTCTCCTGAATAAGGAGCCAAGCCCAGCCACACAGGTAGCTTTAAAGACAGATGCTGAGCAGTTTCCCAGAAACAAAGGTGTCTCGGGCTCCACAGGATGCAGGGAACCCTAACAGAGGGCTGTGGGCCTCTGCCATGGAGGAGTCTGTTGAATGGATACTGCAGAGAAATCTTACTGAAAGCGGCTGTATGTACTGATATTAGCTCTGTTCCCTCCAACGCACAAGTGCTCACTGCCTTGTTGGGAAGGGCGTCCTGACGCGGCAGCTGGACGCTCAGCCATGCTGGGAAGCTCACCCTTCCAGACTTCCTTCTCCAAGCTGCCTCAGGGCTCAGCCACACAGATGCTTGTAGTAGCGTGAGGGTGGGTAACGCATGCAGCAGTGCAATGGAGGTGCAACGTTAAAGTAAAGCAAGGACGCAGCTGGACTTATTTTCAAGGGTCCAAATCAGATGCAAGTCTTTTAAGAAGGATCCAAACTAAAAGGAACTCTGCAATGTGAAGATACCTTTAACTGTGTTAGGTCAATGGAAACACGTCGATCATTCCTTTCTTTTCTTGAAGCTTCTAAAAAACAAATTCATTTAATCCCACCCTTATTTCCCCAGGTAATCTGCATGATTCAGCCATACACAAAACCTTTCTAATGGCACCAAAATGCATCAGCCATTACAAATCATATCTGTTAACAACCTGTCACTGGGGAGTGCTCAAAATAATTATCACTGTTTGTCTTGAGTTAATTTAAATTTATGCAAGTGTGTTATAAGACTACATTTAGTGGTGACAAGATGTCTTAAATTTAACAGTTTATTTGCTTCATTTTGCATATTTGATGCTGGCATTAAAATCACTCTTTACCCTTTTTCTCTAGCATTTTTATGGATATTTGTTTTTTCTTAGACAACTGATTGCAGCTAATATATAAAAAAATGGAGTTTTTATTGTTTGTTTTTGTTTCTTTCTCCTAGGACACTTAATGTTAAACTTAAAGCTACCTAAAAAGCTGCAAACAAGCACATACAACACCCCAATCCAAGAAAGGAAGGATGAAGAAAAGCAAAAAGGGAAACAACCAGCAGACTGGTGTTCCTTGTGATGAAAGTTGCTTCACCCAGCACTGAAACAGCTACACCACAGACTGTAACAGCTCAAATTTGTCCTCTCCACTAAAGGCACAGATCTGAAATGGGGAGAGATTCAATAATCTTTCCGCTAAATCTTCCTACTGAGTCTGACTTGTACCATAAAATATTAAGAAAATGTATTAATCTGCTTTAAGAAAAAAATACTATCATTAGTATTATTTTGAAACATTTTTTTGTCTTCTTTTAACCCTTTCACTGGAATTGCTATCATGTATATCACACAATCAATTTACATATAACCACCCTGTATGTTTTTACACTCAGCACTGCGCTATATAACTAACCTAAAAATAGGGAACCTAAATGCTTCCAAGTAGCTCAATTTTTCAGCACAAGAGCAGCTTTCAAACACATGCAGTGTAGGCTCCCGGTCAAATTCTGCTTAGTTTCATCTGAATACTCACTTTTTAAAATTCCTTATTAGAAAGGGCAGTCGGAGTATGGAACTTGGCCAAAACCATCAGCATATGTACTATGAATTAATTCAGGAACAGTAAAAAGGGCAGGAAACACAGGCAGAACCTCTGGTACTAACTTCACTACTGAAACTAAAATAACAAGAAATAAGATTATTTCTAATTTTTTATTTTACAGCTCCAAGGCCTTTCTGGAACATATGGTCTGCCCCTATCCTTTAATGGTCTTTTCCTTCATTAAAGTTTCCAGTTGGTAGGGAGCTCACATCTTGACATCTCTCTGAACCTGAACCAGAGCTATTGTTAATATGAAGTGGTTCCCTCCTATTTTGCAACTCTTTAATGAAACATAAGATTATTTTAAGTCCATAATCTTCTCAGCAGGATTATCGACTAATAGGGCTGACCCTAATATTGCTCATCTGAACAGTGATCTGGCAGATGCACTGAGAAAACAAAGGCGAAACACATACCTGTCTGGAGGGTCTTGCAGCAAGACACAATAGAGGCTTTATGAGTAACTACTTAAATCCGGTTTTATTTGACAATGCTAACCAGATGTCTTCTGGAAAACAAATCAAGTGTTTCAATCACTGCTGCTTAAATACATTCCTTGAATTTGGCCAACAAAGCTAAACAGAAGCTACAGTCAGCCAAATCCAGCTCTTCTGAAGATGAGATAATAAATGAATCATCGCAGACATTGGAACAATGAGCTCTATATCATGTACATAGCTTGAATCAACACAATCACCCTGGGGGAAGAGAGGCCCAAAGTACAGGCAGTTGCACAGGAAGTCTCCGCAGCTAGGGTCTGAAAAGGAGTGTGAAAGTCAGCATATGGACAGGTACACCTCCCCAGTACATATCTGACACCTTCTCATCCGTTGGGAAGGCCAGCCAGCCAAGGCAGTAACCAGCAGCACGCAACAAGATATAGTCCCTCCTCTGCAACTTTTAACTGTGCAGAGAGCGAGCCCACAAGACCCTTCAGGAGCTGGCTATCTCCTGACAGCCTGGTATCATTTCCATCTGGCTGTCTTTGCCCTTTAACATTAACACGGTTATTTCATAGAATCATAGAGTAGTTTGGTTGGAAAAAAACATTATGATCACCCAGTCCAACCATAAACCTAGCATTGCCTAGCATTTCATCCCTTCCCTTTACGCCTGTTGTCTCCCAGCTCATGGACAAGTGACAACACACCACAAGGGAGCTTGTCCTCCCCCACTTTTTCTTTTTTTAAATCAAAAGTACTCTGTACTGCTAATTGCAGGAACTGGAAGATAACTGCCCCTTGGAAATCCAGCTATATAATCCCTTCTCTGCCTCCCATCACTCCAGCTGACTTATACCCACATTTGAGGGAGAATTATAGGATAGTTTAAAAAATACAGAAGCAAAGAGAGCTCAGGTGTGTGACAGGAAAACTTTTCCTGTTCCTTCATCATAGTTTTCAAGATTATCTGAGGTCAGTGCATTCCAGATTACTTTAGACTTTCCTTTTAGGACACTGGACCAACACCTGTGAACACACAGTTAATGCTGCAAACCTGTCCAGAGGCAGACGAGCACACTTACAACACGCTCCAAGCAGTTAAGCAAAGCGACACCACAGCAGTGCTGTGTCTCCTTCACCTCTTTGTGCTTCATGCCTCATCCCTTGGCATTTTTAGATTACAAGACAGTCAGTAAAATGAGGATTAGTCTCCATTTACTTTTCTTACCCAAATATTTGTATCATTGCTATATACTACTGCTGTTGTATCTGTGCTCCCAGCTGAAAACCACTGTACTTTTGGGACTTCTTCAGACAATGGTCCTTTAAACACAACCCTGCTGCAGAGCAACAAGACAGATCTGTCAATGCACCGTTGTCAGGGATGGAGGCTGTTTTATGGTGCTACTCTCTAGACTCTGGTGAAATACCTGCTCAACCTCTTGGCTTCAGGAAGCAAAAAAGCTGTAGGAAGCACTGTAGTTATGTGGCACTTGCCCCTCCAGCACAGATAATGGTCTGCCTTAAAAAAAAAATCTAATGCTACTCTGAACAATGTTAAACTCATAGATCTGCCACTGTCCAGAACAGACTCGGAGCTGGTCCAGCCACTCAGTAGATATTGCCAACATGGGACTAAACAAGTCAAGTAGTTCTTCAGCCTTGGAGCAGAGCGTGCAGTGCAAGGAGGTAGGATTGATTTGGGGATCCTGATGCCATGCAAGGCCTCAGCTCTTCCTCCCTACCCATCTTCTTCATCACCCATCTTCATGACTCTCTAGGAGGAAAAAGTGATGTGAAGCACAGCGTCACACAAGACTCTCCAAGGGTCAGTACTGTTTCCACCAGAACGTCTGTACACTGGAAAACACCTTTCTTAAGGTGACCATAAAAACATGAGGAAGAGGCCACTTCAGACAGGCTCTCAGGTCAGGAAAGGCCAGTTAGAGCAGCTCAGCCCCGAGGGTAAGGGAACAAGCTCCTTGTATAACACAAGTCTGACATCCAGTGGGTCACTCTATCTGCTCCACCAGGCATTCCAAGGTCCTGTCTGCTTCCCCAGAGAAAGGGAGAGCCTGATTTAACCAGTGCAGAAAAAACACTTAAAATAACGGGATCTTCCACCACAACCAAAGAACTGCATCATTTTGCAAATGCTTAAGTCACATTTCAATAGTATCATGATTCTGAAGTGCAGTCGAATTTGCTTTTCTGCTCTAGTCACCAGATTACACCACTGAGAACTTTAATTTAAAATGCAGTATCACAGCCTGGGTTTAACATGTTCAAGCCACTGATTTTAGTCAATGACAACTTTAGATTTTAATAAAAGTTACATAAAGCCACTTCAGTTCTTGAGAACAGCTCTACTCTGCATAACAAACTTCCCAGGTGCTTCATTTTCTAATTCAGATTACTGGAAAAAAATGTTTTTAAAAACTTCAGGTGGCACCAAAGCACCTGCATGCCAAAAGAAGGCTAAATAACTCTACCACAATTATGAACAAATTTGAATGCAAGATCTCACCAGTTATACTCAAAAGTAGCTTCATGAAGGAAAAGCACAGTATTTTCCTTTGATTTCAAAAGTGTTAAAGTCTAGTTTATAGATACAAAAATCTAAAAAATCTCCCCCTGCAGTATCTACTATCACATGCTGCATCTACTTCCACAGTTCACTAAGCAGTGGACATTGCAATATATAATACACAAAGTAAAATAACACACTGCACAAAAAATAAGGAAAAATCTCCTTCTCCTCCATATACAACATTGCTTCCTATAAAGCTATGCAGGTCACCAAAGTACTTGATCTCTCTCAAGACAGGTTAGATGTCACACATTTTAATCTCTCTATCTGTAACTTTTTACTCTTAAATCAATTTAAGAATAAGCAGTGATAATAGCTTTCTGCTCCTTAAGTGGTGCTTAGAAGTTTATTCTAGACAACACACAGCTTCCTATCTATTTCACAAGATTTTTCAGCTAGATCCATGTTGTCAAAAATTTGCTGAGCTGTTAAAATTGTACCAGAATAAATAGGTTTGACCTTGCATTATCTTAAAAGCAAGCCAGGATTTCATCTGGTTAGTATTAGATGAGTGAAAACACCTTGATGGAAAGGAATACCAATGCCTTGCTTTAATTATTTTTGAAGATTTTATACATTCAGTATCTTTACAGATGGTTTAAATGACTGTTGTGCTCAATGTGTTAATTGGTATTGGTTACCTAAGTTTTATACTTACTTTTCCATTCACTGGGGCAGCAAAGAACGCAATAACAAATTAATAGTCTGCTATCAAGCTGCTATATACCAGCAGCATCAGATCTCATAAGCTGAACACGAACAGGACTGGAAAACGTTCACACAGGTGTGTTTTAATGGTCCAAACTATAGCTACTGGTTTAGCCCTCAGGACCACATTATCAGGTTAGAGGGGACCACCAGAGGTTATCTCTTCCTTCCCAATCTTCTCTAAAGGTAGAAGCAAGTATACAAACACTACTCAGAAATAATTTGTTTCTCACCTATTCATAAAAGCCTCCAAAGATTTCATAGCCCCCAAAATTTATCAGTGCTTCAGTACCCCTACTGTGAGGAAGTTTCCCCCATTACCAAATCCAAGTATTTCTCTACTGTTACCATAAAGAAAAAAAAATAAAATCTTGCTTTTGTTCTATTCCTTTCCAGTTTGTGCAAACACTTTTTGGAGAACATGAGGATTCATTCCATGGTCTCCTGTACAGAGTATGGTGCACCTTGTCACCCAACATTGTTCATTCCCCACCACCCAGGCACAGTGTCAGGTCACATACAGCCGTTCTACTGTCCCACACTTCACCTCAACCAATGTATCTGAAACACCAAGAAGATGTCAAAATGCAAGGTTCATCACGAGGCCAAGAAATGCAGAATTAAAGTTCCCATGGCAGCCCAATGGTGTTTCTCATGAGACTACTTTTCCTCAAGGTCTTCTATGCTATAATCACGCAGCACTGAATTTACTTCCTACCCATTAAGAAGCTTTGGAAAACTGCCTTTTCTAAAGCAGCAGGTGGAAAAGCAGTTCGGGAGTTGTCACAATCACATCACAATTTCAACAGCACTTTTACACTGAATGAAACTTGGCTGTAGCTACCCAACTTCTAACCCAATCCTCCAAATGTGGTCAGAAGCACCGGTGTCCTCCTGATTTCACAGTGCTGGTAGAAGCAGCAGCACAGTAAAAGTGATAAAACTTTAGTCAGTGCCTCTCCTCCTACTCAGAGCCCCTACAGAAAAGAATGAAATACTGAAAATGGTGTTGAATTCAGGCTGCAGCTACTGAGGACAGCTACAGGCATGTGCACATCTAGGAGTGATTTTAAAACTGCTCTTAAGGAATAAACGTGGCCTAGGGAAAGTTTTTTGGTAAAATAAATAAATAATTATAAATGAAATAGCAGAGCTTTGTTGACTATGTCAGCACCTTCAGGTCTGGTGAAGGCATCACAGTTTCTTCTCTCTCTCAGGTCCTACCCTGAAAGCAAGAAACTGAAATTCACTTGGTTCCCAAGGAGTCCTACATCACGCGCACAAGCCAGTTTATTTAACACAAATGGCTAATTGGTAAGCTCTAGTAGTGCTTAATAGCTTTTGTTTTATAAAGAGCTGCAGCTCTAGAGAAAAATCCCAGCAGACTGAAATAACTTCAGATGTGTAAGCTGGAATAATATTCAGTTTCACACAAATATATCAGATATAAACTTACTGAAATAGAAGACGAAACTGCAGTAGACACTTTCTGACAAAACACAAGAAAACCAGAGCAGCACTTTAGCCTGTGAAGTTTTCTTTTATAATAGTCCCAAACAGAGAACAAAAAAGATAAGAGTGAATAGTTAAAGTTTACAAAAAGCTAACCACAAGCAGTATTCTTTTTAATCTAAAGCAGGCAAATATTTTTCTTTTGTAAAGAACTAGTAAGTGTGCCTGCAAGGGAACAGTAAACATTTCAAGGCTAAAGGGCTGCACAAATGCATTAATCCAATAATAAGTATAGAGGACACACAGGCTATCTGCTGAGCCATGTGTGAGCTAATAACACTGTCTGTCAAGACTCCCCTATTAAATGATAACAAAAGGCACCGAGTAGGAGATGGTGAAAATCAATTAACTGGAGAAATGGCAAGAGAAATAAAATACGGCAGCCAAACACTCCTCTATTCAGATACACAAAATAAAGTTTTCAGCACGTTTAAAAAGCAGAAATGTCATGTTCAACAAAAAAAAACCGCCATAGTTCTTTTAAATCA